>NC_135611.1:39120000-39372500 GCF_053574225.1 Canis aureus | reverse complement strand
AAACTCTGGATTACAATTCAATGTCAGAAAGCCAATTCAGAAGCACTATTATACAGCTACTGGTGGCTCTAGAAAAAAGCATAAAGGACTCAAGAGACTTCATGACTGCAGAATTTAGATCTAATCAGGCAGAAATTAAAAATCAATTGAATGAGATGCAATCCAAACTAGAAGTACTAACGACGAGGGTTAACGAGGTGGAAGAACGAGTGAGTGACATAGAAGACAAGTTGATGGCAAAGAGGGAAACTGAGGAAAAAAGAGACAAACAATTAAAAGACCATGAAGATAGATTAAGGGAAATAAACGACAGCCTGAGGAAGAAAAACCTACGTTTAATTGGGGTTCCCGAGGGCGCCGAAAGGGCCAGAGGGCCAGAATATGTATTTGAACAAATCCTAGCTGAAAACTTTCCTAATCTGGGAAGGGAAACAGGCATTCAGATCCAGGAAATAGAGAGATCCCCCCTAAAATCAATAAAAACCATTCAACACCTCGACATTTAATAGTGAAGCTTGCAAATTCCAAAGATAAAGAGAAGATCCTTAAAGCAGAAAGAGACAAGAAATCCCTGACTTTTATGGGGAGGAGTATTAGGGTAACAGCAGACCTCTCCACAGAGACCTGGCAGGCCAGAAAGGGCTGGCAGGATATATTCAGGGTCCTAAATGAGAAGAACATGCAACCAAGAATACTTTATCCAGCAAGGCTCTCATTCAAAATGGAAGGAGAGATAAAGAGCTTCCAAGACAGGCAGCAACTGAAAGAATATGTGACCTCCAAACCAGCTCTGCAAGAAATTTTAAGGGGGACTCTTAAAATCCCCCTTTAAGAAGAAGTTCAGTGGAACAAGCCACAAAAACAAGAACTGAATAGATATCATGATGACACTAAATTCATATCTCTCAATAGTAACTCTGAACGTGAACGGGCCTAATGACCCCATCAAAAGGCGCAGGGTTTCAGACTGGATAAAAAAGCAGGACCCATCTAATGCTGTCTACAAGAGACTCATTTTAGACATAAGGACACCTACAGCCTGAAAATAAAAGGTTGGAGAACCATTTACCATTCGAATGGTCCTCAAAAGAAAGCAGGGGTAGCCATCCTTATATCAGATAAACTAAAATTTACCCTGAAGACTGTAGTGAGAGATGAAGAGGGACACTATCTCATACTTAAAGGATCTATCCAACAAGAGGACTTAACAATCCTCAATATATATGCCCCGAATGTGGGAGCTGCCAAATATGTCAATCAATTAATAACCAAAGTGAAGAAATACTTAGATAACAATACACTTATACTTGGTGACTTCAATCTAGCTCTTTCTATACTCGATAGGTCTTCTAAGCACAACATCTCCAAAGAAACGAGAGCTTTAAATGATACACTGGACCAGATGGATTTCACAGATATCTACAGAACTTTACATCCAAACTCAACTGAATACACATTCTTCTCAGGTGCACATGGAACTTTCTCCAGAATAGACCACATACTGGGTCACAAATCGGGTCTGAACTGATACCAAAAGATTGGGATCGTCCCCTGCATATTCTCAGACCATAATGCCTTGAAATTAGAACTAAATCACTACAAGAAGTTTGGAAGGACCTCAAACACGTGGAGGTTAAGGACCATCCTGCTAAAAGATGAAAGGGTCAACCAGGAAATTAAGGAAGAATTAAAAAGATTCATGGAAACTAATGAGAATGAAGATAGAACCGTTCAAAATCTTTGAATGTTTACCAGGGAGCCCTGGTTGGCACAGCAGTTAGCACCTGCCTTTGGCCCGGGGCGCGATCCTGGAGACCCGGGATCGAATCCCACGTCGGGCTCCCGGTGCATGGAGACTGCTTCTCTCTCTGCCTATGTCTCTGCCTCTCTCTCTCTCTCTCTCTCTCTGTGTGACTATCATAAATAAATTTAAAAAATTAAAGAATGTTTACCATATTTATTCATGAGAGACACAAGGAGGCAGAGGCAAGAGGCAGAGGAGGAAGCAGGTTCCCCAAGGGGAGCCCGATGCGGGACTCGATCCCAGGACCCTGGGATCATGCCCTGAGCCAAAAGCAGATGCTCAACCGCTGAGCCACCCAGGCGTCCCATGATTTTTGTATTCATTTAAATAATAAGGCATCTGAGTCCAGGGGTTAAGGGCATGTAGTTTAAACCTGTGTTTGTTGTGTTTGGAAGCTGAGAGAGGAATATTATGGTTGTGGCAACAGATTAAGAGTTCTTGGAAGGACATGAATTCAATCTGAAGGAATTTAAGCACATGGAGCAGATGGTCTACACCTCTGAGGGCATCCACTCCAGACCCATCTCTGTGTGGTATGACATCATCTCTCCCTTACTGTCCATGATTCCAAATTCTCCCATCTTTTCCCTTTAAGTAATTGCCAATTGGAGCCATTCTTTAAGGAAAGAGTATTACTGAGGCTTTTGTGAGATGAAGAAAAGATGCCATTCAAGATGGGACTGTGAAGGCAGTGGAATTTCGGATGTACTACTTAGTTTACACGGCCCTACCCTAAATTTTGTCAATGCATACAGACTTCTATCCTGGGAGTTTAATTCATACTAAGTTAAATGAATGAGGGCTTGGTTTATAGACCAAAATATTAATTCATTGGCAATGCATAATATAAATACCACAAGAAAATATAGCTAAAAATTCACTACCACTTGGTCAGGAAATACCCTCCCTGGGAAAGCTGATTTTCATAGTCAGAAATTCGGCTTCTGAAAATGAAGAAGTTGTTGCTATGAAAGCTTTCCCTCTGTTGGGTTTCCTGCTGTTTGTCCAGCATCTCTGCTAAGACAATGCCCAACACTATAACTTCTCAGGAAATTGTGGTTGGGCTGAAGAAAAGAACAGAAGAACAAAGGAAGGAAGGAGGAAAGGAAAGAAGAAAGGAGGGAAGGAGAAAAGGAAGGAGGAGGGATAAAGGAAGAGCAGAGGGAGGCAGGGAGGAAAGATAGTTTCAGGAGCTAGTGTCATCAATCAAGGAGAGCCTGCCTCCTCTGTCCCTGTCACCCTACCCCTAGCCATACAACATGATCAGGCTTGCTGGCAGGTGCTCGGGGCACCCTGATCACTGAACACCAGTGTTGCCCCAGTGGCAAATTCTTGTTTAAGCAAACATTCCACAGACACTCAGAATTAGAAAGAGGGCTAGAACCAGGAGAAATGGGACATCACAGAAACTTAGCCTCAGTTCTTCATTTCCCAGCATCTCTGGCCATGAGACTCACACAATGGACTTCTGTTTTCCTACAAAGCTCTAGATTTTTGCTGTTGTTTTAATTTTTAAAATTATTTTGTAAAAGATTTATTTATTTATTTTGGTGGGGAGGGGCAGAGGGAAAGAGAGAATCTCAGGCAGACTCTCCACTGAGCACAGAGCCTGACACGGGACTCGATCCCATGACCCTGAGATCATAACCTGAGCCGAAATCAAGAGTCAGATGCTTAACTGACCGAACCACCCAGGTGCCCCTTGTTGTTGTTTTAATTTAAACTCCATCACCGTGGAAAGCACAGAATACTTGCAACTGATGAACTTTCATCTTAGATCTGGGAAGAATGCTTAAGTGAGTTTGGATATGGCTTTCTTATTTTTTAAACTAAATTTTCTTACATTAGATTTTACAATATTACCTGTCTGTCCTTAACAATCAGCTAAAGACCTGAAAGCCTCTGCTTTCTCTTATCCTCAAATGGAATTACTTTTCACACATTTAATCTCATCATTCAGTCCCAAATCCACATTCCACAAATGAATAATGACTACTTATAAAACACTTAAAATTCTATTACATTTGTATCTTATGGTGATTCAAAACAGATCACAAATGTGTAAAACCACATGATCTCTGCCAATTTTAAACCTCCAAACTGCATTTTTTCTCTTCTTCTCATTCTCTTCTTTATATTCTGTGTCTTTATTTTGGCATTCTGTTTTCCTCAGTTTTAATTATATAACTGCGCCAGTAGTACACAGACCATTGAAGAATTCAAGCAATACAGAAGTTAAACAGGACATGAAATTCCCTCTTCAAGTGGCTCCCCTCATTTCCAGAGGTAATCATGTTTAACCATTAAATTCACAGCCCTCCAATCCTTTTACATCTTCATAAGAATATATAAGAGTATGTAAGGTTATTTTTAAAAACATAAATGGGACCTTCCTGTGTGTATTACTTTGTAGTTTTTTCCACTTAGTGGTATTTTTTGAGATAGTCATGTGTCAGATGACACAGGGCTACCGCATTCTTTCTAGTAGCTCTATAGTTTTTACAAAATGGACACATCATGATGCATTGTGCTCTTCTCAGTGTGTGGTTATTATTTAGGTTGTTTTCAATTTTATTTTTAGTGACTCCTCCTCTGAACATGTCTATGCACATATGCAAGTAGGTATAAACACAGGATGAGAGTTAGAATTAGAACTGTTAAGTCAAAGAACACGTGCACTTAATCTTTTAATAGAAATCACTTAACTTTCCTCCAAGAAGGCCATCCAAATACACATACTCTCCATAGTCTCTGTGAGTCGGTGTCCATGTATCTGCACCAACACAGACATTTATTGATCTTTTTTGGGATCTGTTTACTATCAGATAATTGAAAAATTATACCTCAATTATACTCCCTTGGTAATTAAGAAGATCAAGTACAAGTTTATAGATACGTTAGCCATATATATTTTTTCTTCTGTGAATTTGACAACTATTATTTTGGGTTAATTTTTTTTCATTGATTTATATTTTGTGTATTTTCAATATTTAAAACTATTTATTTATTTATTTATTTATTTATTTATTTATTTATAAAGCTTTTATTTATTTGTTCATGAGACATACAGAGAGAGAGAAAGAGAGAGAGGCAGAGACATAGGCAGAGAGAGAAGCAGGCTCCATGCAGGAAGCCCGCCAAGGTTGTACTCGATCCCGGTACTCTGGGATTACACCCTGAGCCAAAGTCAGAAGCTCAACCCCTGAGCCACCCAGGCATCCCTGTGTATTTTCAACATTAATCTTTTTTCTGTCAACATGTAACATATATTTTTCCCTACTTCCCCTTATACTTACTTACGGTGTTTGTTTTTCTGATTCAGAACATTTTTAAAAAGTATATTATCAAAGGTACTCTGACTGCCCCAGCTCAATGGCTGGAGAGAGTTTCTGGGCATGATGCAGAGAGGGAAACCCAGGCAGAAGGTGGCAGCTTTTTTTTTTTTTTTTTTTAAAGGTGGCAGCTTTTTGAGTTGAGGTGACACACTTGGGAGTCCAGGAGGCCGGAACGACTATAGCTTGAGTGCAGCATATCAGAGAGGTGAGCAGCATAGAGAACTCCAGAGATCTGCAGAGGGTTCACCTGGAGAATTCCATTGAGTACCGATGACACATGGGTCTGAAGAAGCTCTCTGAAGTGAAGGGAAGAACCAGCCCAAAGGATTAGAGTGAACAGGGTCAAGAGCCCACACAGTCCAGGAGGCTGTGTGTCCTCAACAGCCAGATTAGAAAACCTCATAATTCAGGAGCACTGGTTAGGATATGAAGGAGGGTCTTGCCTCAGTAATGGGGACCCAAAGGGATCAAAGTGTTTCCAAGTAACTTAACTATGTAGCAGAACAAGAATATTTATAGGAATTCAGAAATCCAGCAACCAATAAGGTAAGATGCAAAGTATCTGGCATCTAATAATAAATCATACAGCATGCAAAACAGCAGAAAAAATATAACCCTTAAGGAAGAGGACTTCAGGGATCCCTGGGTGGCCCAGCGGTTTGGCGCCTGCCTTTGGCCCAGGGCGCGATCCCGGAGATCCGGGATCGAATCCCACATCGGGCTCCCGGTGCATGGAGCCTGCTTCTCCCTCCACCTGTGTCTCTGCCTCTCTCTCTCTCTGTGTGACTATCATAAATAAATAAAAAAAAAAAAGGAAGAGGACTTCAATCCATCCAAACTGACCCAGGAACAACATACACTTAAGAATTAGTAGACCAGGATAGTGAAGCAGTTATTACAACTGTGTTCCGTATGGGACCACAGGGATCCCACTTTTTTTAAATTTATTTTTAAATTTATTTTTTTTATTTTATTTTTAATTTATTTTTTTAAATTTTTATTTATTTATGATAGCCGAGGAAAATCTTAGAAGCAGCCAGAAAAAAAAGACATTACGTCTGATGAACAAAGATCAGAATGGCAGCGGACTTTTTGCCAGAAACAATTTAAGTTAAAAGCAAGGGCAGGGATCCCTGGGTGGTGCAGCGGCTTAGCGCCTGCCTTTGGCCCAGGGCGCGATCCTGGAGACCTCGGATCGAATCCCATGTCGGGCTCCCAGTGCATGGAGCCTGCTTCTCCCTCTGCCTGTGTCTCTGCCTCTCTCTCTGACTATCATAAATAAATAAATAAATAAATAAATAAAAAGCAAGGGCAGCTACAACCTAAAAAGTATTGGAAGAGTAGTACCATCATCCTAGAGTTTTTTATTCAGCAACAATATCTTTTAAATTTAAGGCTCAAGGAAAATGTTTTTAGATATACAAAAGCTGGAATAACTCATCACCAACAGATGAGCTACAAAAATTGTTAAGCTCTTGAAGAAAGAAGGGAGAAAAACCCAAAACAACAAAACGAAACCTTTGACCTATGCAGATAAATAAAGATTACTAGATGGTAGCCTGGGCGGCTCAGCAGTTTAGCGCCACCTTCAGCCCAGGGCCTGATCCTGGAGACCAGGGATCAAGTCCCACGTCGGGCTCCCTGTATGGATGGAGCCTGCTTCTCCCTCTGCCTGTGTCTCTGCCTCTCTCTCTCTCTCTCTCTCTCTCTCTCTCTGTGTGTCTCATGAATAAATAAATACAATCTTAAAAAAAGATTACTAGAGAAAATCCTTGTGACCTTGGGTCAGGCAAAGATTTTCTAAATATAACACAAAAGGATTATCCACAAAACAAAAAAAATGATGGAGTGAACTTCACCAAAATCAAGAACTTTTGCGCTTTGAAGGACTCCCACCCCACCCCAAGAATAAAAAGACAACCTACAGATGAGACAACATTTGTAAATCACATATTGGATAATCTAAGGATATATAAAAGTTCTCAAAACTTGGTATCAATAAAACTAATAACCGAATATAAGATGGGCAAAAGAATTTGAAAAGAAAATGTATGGATAAAAAGTAAGCACCTGAAAAGAGACCCCCACATCATTAGCCATCAGATGGTGCAAATCCGACTCATAATGAGATATTTCCACTTGCAGACCAGAATGACTGACCATACCAAGTGCTGGTGAAAATGTGGAGGATGAGTGTGAAACTCACACACTGATGAGAATGTAAAATGGTACGACCCTTTAGGAAAAGACTTTGGCATTTCCTCAAAATTTAAACATACATACACTATGTGATCCACTTACTCTCCTCCCAGGTATTTCTCCAAGGGAAATGAAAGCATATGTTTATACAAAGACTTGTACATGAGGGTTCACGTAATTCTATTTGCTAGAGCCCCAATCTGGAACCAACCCAGATGTCCATCAACAGGTGAAAGATAAACAAATTGCTATGTATCTATATGATGAAATACTATTCAGCAATAAAAAGGGAATACATTATTAATATATACTCTCTTATGAATGAATCTCAAAATAATTATAGCAAATGAGAGAAGACAGAGGAAAAAGAGTCCCTTCTAGAATCCTTGAAGATGTAGCTCATCCACTGTGACAGGAAGCAGATCAGTGATGATCTGCTAATGAGAGGCAGGAGGAGGGAGGGGAGGGGCAAAAGAGAGGGATTACCAAGGGGCCCAGGCAGAATTTTGGGGGTGATACTGATGGTTTTTATCTTGATTACTGTGGTTTTTCATCTTGATTATTGATTACCGTGGTGGTTCCACTAGTGTCTATATGTATATAATGTCAGAATTTTTAAAATTGCACACTTTAAACATGCAGTTCATTGCATCGTCAATAAATGTGTTCTGAATCACGTCATTAAAAAAAATCCCTGAAACTGGGAATGGCTTAGCTGGCTTCTCTGCATGTAGATCTCACTAGCTGCAGTCAAGGTGTCAGCCCAGCCACATCCTCATCTGGAGGCTCAGCTGGAGGAGAATCATCTTCCAAGCTCACCCAAGTTGCTGGCAAAACTCATTTCCTTGCAGCTACAGGGCTCAGAGCTTTAGAATGTTTTGCTGACTGTTGGCCAGAGGCTTCCCTCAGCTCCCACAGTTCTGTCACGTGACCCTCTCCATGGGCAGTTTACCGTGTGGCAGCTTGCTTCTTAAAGGCCAGTAGAAGAAGGAGAGAGAATGAATCTGCTGGCAAGACAGGGTCACGTAACATCACCTAGTCCAGGCATGACATCCTGTCAGCTTTATCATAAAACATAATATAATTGCAGAGTTGAGATCACTTTTGCCACATTCTCTTGGTTAGAAGCAAGTCGCAGGCCTCACCCATGCTCCGAGGGAGGGGATTACACGTATCACACATATGACAGAATGAACACCAAGAGGGGAAGCCATCTTGGAGGCTGAGAGCCACACACACATTCCTCTCTTCTTAGTAACATTTAATGAGAAATTTTTCAAAAATTTGGTTCTTGTTTTTGATAGATGTCACTTATCAAGTTTTCTCTCTTTTCTGAGTGTGCTTTGAAATTTATTTAGTTTTCTTTTGAGTTTGAGTGACTCTATTCCATCTCATTGCTTTGTTCAGAATTTTTTTTTTCTTTGTTCAGAATTTGGTATCGAATTACATCAAATGCAATGTTGGCATCCATAGACATGAGCATATGGATTCAATTTTTAAAATCTGTTAAGGTGGTGATATTATTTCCAATACATTATAATGTAGTGAATAATCAATGATGATTCATCACTATATTCCCGAGAAATAGTCTTTTTAATACATTGCTGGATTTGATTTGCAAGTATTTTATTGAGGATTTTTTTTTTTGCACCCAAATTCAGAAACCGCTTGGACTATTGCTTTCTTTTTCCTTTATGGTACTTTATTCTGTTATGTTAGTCTTAAAGAATGAGTTGGAAAGCTTTCTAACCTTTTTCTCTTCTTTGGAACCATTTGAGTAATATAAGAAGTATATATTCCTTAAACATATAGCAGAATTTCCCCCTGAAACCATCTAGGATATTTTTGCTGCCACAGTGCAACAAAAGCCAAGGATGAAAAGCCTCACTGGCCAGGCAGGCCCCAAGACAGTGGCTGTATGATCACTATGATCATTGCTCTAAGAAGCTTCTTCACTACTTGGATTCATTGGTCTTGAGCCTGGAGTGTTCCCCATAAAACCCAGGCAAAATTCACTCTCATTCACTCAGTGATGAGTCCTCTCCCACATGTAATCTGGGATTGTGTTGTGTTGCTTTGTCTTGCTTTTTCACAATCTCCTTTCTCTGTGGATCTGATCCTGTTTGCTTTTTAAATTTTTTGTAGTTCCTCAGAATTTCTGGTTCCCTTGTGGCACACTTTCTTGTTATGCAGAAGGCTTAATTCCAATAGATTTTATTTTGTTATTTCAAGGATTTGGGGGTAAAAGAGAAAACAAAGTATTTTGTTACAACTGCCATCTTGCTCCAACCTTATTTTATTTTTATTTTATTTTTAGGAAAGAAAGGTTGGGCCAAACTTAGATGGTGAAATTTGCTATTAAGTGAAGGCTGTAAAACTTTAAATGTATATCTTAATTTGCTTCAGATTTACCAGGCTTACAGGACACTAGATTGGCTGCTGATTCTAAGAGACAAAAGTAATGTTGGCAGTGCAGAGGACTTTTAGGAAGACATATATTGATATTTAGACCTGTGAAATTAATTGGAACAGTCTATGATTTTTCATGCTTTTTAAAGGGTGCCTGGGTGGCTCAGTCCGTTAAGTCTGCCTTTGGCTCAGATCATGTTCTGGAGTCCTGAGATCAAGCCCTGCCTGGGGCTCTCTGCTCAGCTGAGAGCCTGCTTCTCCCTCTCCCTGTGTCTGCTGCTCCCCCTGCTTGTGCTCTCTGTCAAATAAATAACATCTTTAAAAAAAATGAAAGCTTTTTAAAAAGGTCAAAGTTTTCTAAGTTTTAGGGATTGGATCCTGATTTGAAATGAAGATTAGTAGCAGCCTTGTCTAAGATAGAAAGAGTTTCTAGCCAATTATTAAATAAAGGTATGGCGAATTAACTTAAGATTTCTATCTTTCCCAAAATGGCAACTCCCCAATAATGCAAATATTGTGACAGTTAAATCATGCAGTCATATTTAGGTGTTATCATTCACTTTGATATTTGGTAGATAACCCTGAACATTACAGAATTAAGTTGAATCAGATCATTAGTGTTTGTATAATTAGCATGTCTAATATAAAAACAATTTAACTGAGATACAATGGACCAACCAAAACCCAACCATATTACAAAGGAGGTAAGCACAAGGTTGAAAGTTTTCTTTATTTATCTGCTTTTGTGCTGTCTCATAGTGAATGGCTTCATAGCAATATCCTATATCTGAGCTTCAGGGAGTTTGAAATTAGTTTAAAGTTGTTTGTGGTAATTGAACTTTATTAATTATGGGAGGTGTTATGACTCTGTAGGCAAGTAACGAACTGAAATGTCAGAGATGAAGGCACCTGAGTTTCAAAACCTCACATCACAAGCCCTTGCCAAAGACATCTCAACTGTAGGTGTATGGAGAAATCCTTTGCTCTACCTCTTCCACAGTTAGGAGCTATCTCGCTGGATGTGAGGGAAACATAGGACGTGTTCACTGGTCTCCACCCCGCCAGAGCCACACCTGTTGAAATGTGCTGACCCTCCCTGGAGAATGGTAAACTATGAGCTCTCTTTGCCAATACTAATCTTAGGCAAGATGCGCATACTCCTCCAGAACCTCAATACTCTCTGCTGTAAGTCAGGGGAAATTCTACCTCTTTATTTCCCAAGATGGCCAAGGGTAAGAAATGACTAGGGGAAAAAAGTGCCTGTAAAAATAAAACTCTAAATACATGTTGTGCCCAACAGAGGAGCCATAAAGGAAAAGGGGCAGCCCTGAGACTGAAAACAGAATTGGTTGGTGAAATGTGTTTGAACTCTTAAGCAATAACCTTTAATTAATTTAGGGCATTTAATAATGCAGCTTTAATAAGATAAACAGGAAAGAAGTCTTAAGACTCTGAACTGGGAAGGGACAAATATCCATACCCATATCCACATTTCAGGGTCCTTTATTACATTTTCAGTGATGGAGCAAAACCTGTACCTTCGTCTTCATCCTAGAAACTGATTAATGTCAAAATGCTACATCCTTTTCGCTGCCAATAAACAGACAAGAAGCTGGTTATTTCCCTGAAAGATTTTAGGGGTGAAAAGGAAAGAAAGTAAATTGACACCTTTATAATTGAATTGAATATATATAATTTGAATTTTCAAGTACCCAGTTTTTGAAATGGCTACATGATCTAAGATATTAAGTGAAAAAGAGAGAGGACCAATTTATAGAACAGTTTCTGTATAGGAAGAGTCTACTATCATCTGACTATAAAGCTGGGAGAGAAGAGGAGGTGGTTGTGTTTTTTGTCAATCATATTTCTGGGCTTCTCATCTGTTTTGTTCCTGGGATGAAGTTTTTATGACCTGTATCTTTAGACCATCATAATGCCAAATTACATGACTCAGATTTGCCCCAATCCACTCTGAGGACAGCTCTGAAATAAAACTAGAAATGCCACACTAATCCTTAGCTTTTTATTATAATTTTATTTTATTTTTAAGTAGCACTTACATTATAACAAAATGCCCCTTGTGTCTGCTAGATTCCTGTATAAATGAAGTGGAAATTAGATACACAAGCGTGCGTACTACATTCAATCACGGAAAACCTTCATTCTTGTGCAAATTAAAATGATCCTCTGCACAGATGCAAAAGAACTCATCCAAGTAAAAACATTTACATGTAATTTACAGAATGTTTTCTCCCTTGGAAGCAATTGCTTCCCCCAGAATCATAAAAACCTACATTTTAAATGTTGACTAATGCTCAAAGACACTGAACCAAGCTAATAAACTGCAGAAATTGAAAGAGATCCAAATGGGAAAATGTAAAATAACCATATATTTTGATCTTTTCAGGAAATGTTTATCTGACAGTAATTTTAGGGACTGTATTAAACAAATTACTTAAATTATAATTACTTACCTTCTAAATTTTGCTTCCTAATAAAAGGGCAAAACATATATATATATGTGTGTGTATATATATATGTGTATATATATATGTATATATATATACACGTGTGTGTGTGTACAAGATCTGTATTTTTTAATGTGGATGTTTGCATTCTATGATAAGTTTTTATTTTAAATATTTTTCTTGGCCCTCATCCTGGCTGTGTCACAATGATGGTTTAGCAGACATCAGAGGGTCTGATTTGCTGAATAAGCGCCGTATCAACACAATACGTGGCTTTGCCAGTGTCACACAATGATAACCACCATCACAGGAAGATTTTACTGGGATTCAGAGCACGTACTGTGACCACCCAGTACTACTTTTCCATTCCCTTGTTTATTGTTTGCAACTATCAGAGTTCCCAATGGGATTTTGTCCATGGGGGGTTGCGAGTGGGGGCAAATCACTTCATCTCCCTCTTCCTTCAGGTGTGGTTGTGAGAATAAACACTACAACATCTGACACCAAGTCCAGAAAAGTGCTGAGTAATGAGAGGGATAGACAATGGGGATATTTTTACCCCGAGCTTAAGTACAAGGAAACCATTGCAACTGAGAAGGGAATTTCGTCCTGGGCTTGTGGCAGCTTAGGCAGAAAGGGAAAGAGGATGCACTGAAGAGCCTCCAGTACCTTATAAGCAGAAGCATATCTTTTCATCAGGAGAAACACCCTCTCAGCTGAGCACCCAACTAAGAGGACTCTCCCAGGGGTCGCTAGTGGGGCACCGACCAGCGTCCTGGATGGGCCTCCTCTGCTCCCCACCAGTGGCTCTGTGAAATGCAGCAGCATATTCTTCATGAGCTCATTTCTCATATCGACGCCAGACCAAAGCCAAGGGCATCATGTTAAATTCGTGGCTCTGTGAAGACATTGCTGCGGGAAGCTGGAGTCACACATTTCCAAGTATGTACCTTTCTAGTGGTCAAACTCGATGAAACTGAGAAATCCTGGAGAGCTGATGCTGTGGCAGTTCCCTGGGGCTGCTGCTCTCTGCCAGCATTTGATGGGAGCAGACATTGCGGAATTGAGATGCAGGGCACGGCCAGCAGCTACTGCGTGTCGGAGGAAAAGAACTCAGGTGGGTTAGGTCTCTGACAAGCGGGAGTCGGGCTGACATTTTGCTATGAAACCCGAGTGCTGGGGGGCACACCTCCACTGTGTGCAGGCGTATCGTGAGATGACAGCTGAGGCATGACTCTGGACTCTGGTGCTCCAGGATGCTGTATCCGTCCCCAGGCAGGATGTGACAAGGCCCCTGAAGAGCGTGTGCATCTGATGCACCACTTACCCACCTCTGCCACAGGGAACCCTGAGGTGGGCCTAAGAGAAAGCTTAATTTTTGCGTGGGGTGGCATCTATATGAATCTAATGGGATGATCTTATTGCCAATGCTATACCCCTAGATAATGAAATGTCTCGCCCTGTTGGGTTGCTCCTTATCATTTTCTCTTGGAATGCCAAGAGTTTCTCCCCAAAACAAAGGTCTTGCTTTTCCCGTAATTGCTACTGAGCTGTCATTTCTGAAAATAACGAACCAGCAGGTTCTGTTACTTGTTATGGCCACTCCTGGGTTGTGATAGTAGACTTGGGGGTCATCCATCTGGCAGAGGGTGCTTATCAACCTATTTGCTATGGCAGGTGGATGTCTATCTCAGTTCATCCAAAACCTTGTCAGACTGCTCAAAATAAAATGTAAAAAGGGAGCATAAATGCAGCCCCGTGCCTGGGGTACTTGGGCCTCCACATTATAACACCTTCGCCAAAGTAAGAAGTCTTTAGCAAGGAGAAGGATGTGAAGTTAAGGATTATTTTATTTTCATTATTTTTTTAAAGATTTTATTTATTTATTTATTTATTTATTTATTTATTTATTTATTTATTTATTAGAGACACACAGAGAGAGGCAGAGACATAGGGAGAGGGGCAAGCAGTCTCCCTGCAGGGAGCCCAGTGTGGAATCCAATCCAAAGACCTGAGCACCCAACTCAGGATCACAACCTGAGCCAAAGGCAGATGCTCAACCATTGAGCCACCCAGGCACCTCAAGGGTTATTTTAAAATCAGAAATGTTGTTTCAGAAATCTGAGACAATTATGTAAAGAATCTGACCAATGTTTTGGTTCTTGTATCAGAGATGCCTTCAAAAAAGAACCTGTTTCACTGGTAGTTTGATGGAAAGGACTAAGGAAGATGGTAAGTGTGAGCAGCAGCAAAGAGATGCTAAGGAGATCGCAGGTGGCAGCCAAGGGAGGAGCCCCATGTGACCTGTGTGGAGCCCAGTGGAGGTGGCAGGCCTCCTAAGTGGGATTATCTGAGGCGTTCAGGGAAAGCCTCCAGCCCAAAGCCACATTCTCTACAGATTTCGAAAATCCATTTACAAAGCAATTCTTTCGACTAAGCTTCATCCTCTTTCTGACCTTTTATATTAAAATACTCAGGGAAGGCACAGTATATTAAGCCTCTACCAATTGAGTGTGAATGAGTTTATCAGATGTTTTCACTGGGTACAACAGTATAGGAGGGGGCGGGGTGGATATGCATGCAAGGGTGGGTGGGGGTGGGACAGAGAGAGATATAGAGACAAAGAGAGACAGAGAGAGAGAGAGAGTGACACACACACACACACACACACAGACACACACACACACAGAAAGGAACTTGGACTTGCAGGAGAGGAAAAGGTATACGTAAATACCTGAAAAGACACAAAGGTATTAGAGCTTTACCTCTCTCCATGACTGAGGACTGGTTACTCTGTGTCTCTGAATCTTAGCTCCTTCCAGAGAAGATAGAAATAAAAAATGCTTCTTTCTCAATCCATACTTTAATGAGACTTTTGTGGGGATTAAATAAAAATCACACATGAAAACCACTGGGCCCTTGTATGCTTTCTATAAGCATTCCCTATATTACTCATGTTACCTTATAGTTTTGCCTGAGAGGGGCACTCTGCCTGGGTGGCTCAGTGGTTGAACTTCTGCTTTTGGATCAGGTCATGATCCTGGGGTCCTGGGATCCAGTCCCGCATCAGACTTCCCACAGGAAGCCTGCTTCTCCCTCTGCCTGTGTCTCTGCTTGTCTCTCTGTGTCTCTCATGAAAATAAATAAAATCTTTAAAATTTCTTCTTTTGCCTAAGAGCTACCCTAAGAAGAAGCAGAAGAAGATGGCAGGAAGGGGTGGCTCGATAAACCTGGGGTAAGAAACGGTTGGTTAGAACAGGCTGATTTATATCTATGTACAACGTTCCACTGGGGAGTCAAAATCCAGTTGGTTTCTAGGAGAACATGGTTATTTGTAAGGCATTATTTATGTTTGTGCCTCAAGACACATGTTTACTGGGGACACAACTCTGCAACAGGGATGACAGGAATCATACCAAAAATAGCAACAAGGCCCTTGAAAGGGCTAGAAGGCTACAGTGGCCCCCACCCTCACTCATTGTACAAAAATAAACTTACGCCAACGGACCAGCCAAGACTGCCCGAGTGGTTTCTCAACAGGGACACCACCCTCTGCTGGCCCTGAGATCCCGTTCTTTGATCCTCACGCCTGCCACTTCTAAGGCACTGTGACTCTCCCCTGAGCTAGGTGGGCATGCACACCATTATTCTTTAAACAGTAGCTGAAAGCTAGCTGGTAAATGGTCTTTCAGGACATGCTTTTAAAGAAACAATTCCCTATTGCTTTTCATGCACTGTGTTCCAAAGCCTCCGCTAATCACTGCATTTCGATCGGATCTCTTTGTACAAATGAACCTCCCATCAAAACTCTAAGGGCAACCCATGATATTATCTTTGCCAATTGAAATTCTCAAGGTGAAATACGTATGTGCTGTAATTGGCACCTTTGAAACATCATTTTCCCATGGAAAGCTTCCAGAGTTGTTGCCAGCAAATGCAGCCTGGCAGGTCCAGAAAGGTGAGGTCTGAGTATGAATGCTTCATTACCAGCAGGGTTTTACCCAGGTGACAGAGTTTCAGTTATCTGTCAATCATGCCCATCTCTGGTCTCACAGGAATGCAAAGGCACTAAGCTCGAGGCACCAGCCTGTTCAGATAAATAATTACCCTAGCCGAGCCATTTCATAGAAAGGCAAAATTCTCTATTACTACTGCTGGCCCAGAAGCAGTTGTGAATCTCACAGCTTCTTCAGCAAAGCACAAAGCAGAGCAATGCATATGGGGTAAGCGCTACACAGCGACTGATGAGTCTCGATTTTAAACAGAAGTAATAGCTGTACATATTCTGTGTTGATCTGCAACTCTTTAAACCATTGCAGGACAATGCCTTCATCTGATGTCACAGTGAAGATTCAATACCCAAGCCCTTCCTTAAAGTAATTCCATTCCCAAAGATTTACTTTTGTGAGGTAAATGCTCAGTGAGTTTCACCAATACCATGTGATGATGAAAAAGTAAAAATTGACTACGTCTTGTATTATTCAGGGATAGACAGATACATAGAAATTTAAGGAATTGACTCATGCTATTGTAGGAGCTGGCAACTCTGCAGTCTGTAGGGGAAGCTGACAGGCAAGAGACTCCAGGAGAGTTAGTTTTGCAGTCTAGAGTCCAAAGGCAGTCTTCCTTTGGATAAGGAAGGAGACAGACTTCCTTCTTTCTCAGGGAACTTCAGTAGTTTTTCTTAAGTCCTTCAACTGATCAGATGAGGCCTACTCATATTGGGCAGGATTATCCGCTTTTCTCAACATCTATTGATTTGAATGTTAATTGCTTTTAATAAAATACCTTATAGCAACATCTAGACTGGTATTTAACCAAACAACTGGGCACCATAGCCAAGA
This sequence comes from Canis aureus, assembly GCF_053574225.1. Taxonomy (NCBI): domain Eukaryota; kingdom Metazoa; phylum Chordata; class Mammalia; order Carnivora; family Canidae; genus Canis; species Canis aureus. Next base: position 39,355,441 of record NC_135611.1, on the reverse strand, counting down.
CAAGTTGGTGGATAAAATTAATCATCACGCTTGTTAAAACAAATATGCCAAACCCCCTTTGATGTCATACTTTTCTTTCCCAAATATAACCACCTGTACCTTCATGCTCGTGTGCCTGCTAAACTGAAGTTGGTCTCTATGTTGTAAAGTTGGATGGATGAGTTCATTAGGTACAAAGTTACAGCAAAATATATGAGGATTGTCATTAACACTTGAAATTTGTTTACAGGATTTCAGTTTGGTTTTAGTTCTTATGTTTTCATGAATCTTAATTTTTAAGTTTTTCTTGATAGTTCAAAAAATAATAATACCATTAAGCTCAGACTATGTGCCAGGTACCGTGTGCTAGGACTTTTACCTGGATTAGCTTATTTAATCCTTAAAACAACTCTATAGAGTCTATTAATGTCCTTATAAATGAATAAAAACAAACAAACAAGCAAAAAACTAAAACAAAGAGCTAACCCTTGTAGAAAAAAAAGAATTGCCCAAGGTCCATTAAGGGGTGAGTCTGGATTGAACCAGAGCCTGTCTGCCTCCAAAATGCAGACTCTTAACCACTAAACTCCAGTGTCTGCCAAAGCTCTATTCCAAACAGTGATTGATGGCTAGGTCAGCTGACTTTAATACAATGATCCTTATCATTGTAATTGATCTTTGCAAAAATCACTGACAGGGGCAGTGTTTGCTTGAAACAGCTGCTTGATCACTCATAATTGCTTACCGCAAACATTCCATCTTCTACCAGTTGTAGCAGAAATCGATGACAATAAAAACTCTCAAAAAAGTGGTTTAAAGTAGCCTGGCCCCAAATGAAAACATCACTGTCTTCCACCAAATCAAACAGAGAGAGCTCGCTCTTCAGAACAAAACAGTTATTTTTGTGCTCTGACAATGTATCATAAAGCATACCAAAGGTGATAGAATTTATTTTGTCCTGTTCCCTTTACTGGGTATTGAATCGGTCAATGTGGAGTTACAGAAACATGTGTGTCGCATCAGCGGTGTGCTTCATCAGAGATTTCGAGACCACAGTGAGCTGAGAATCACAGGACGTCCATGAAAATACACATTCCTGGGCCCCAGCCCCAGCGATTCTGGTCATCTGGGCCGAGGAACCTGTGACTTTTGCAACGCTTTTCACATAGTCATTGACATATTTCTGGAACCAGTACACTCAAGGTTAGTGATTAGCTACTCAAAGCTGAAACTCACAATGATGGAGCGAGGAATTCTGAAGGACTTAAGGCCTCAGCTCCCTGTATTCTCTCCTCCCAGGACCACTAATTTGTGGGGCTCCTCATTCAAAAGTTACTTAGAATCTCAGGATGGCAACTGCGGAGCTCTCAACCAAGCGTGGGGCCTTTCTGAGTTTGAGCCCCAATGTGACCATACAGGTGGATCACCCAGGAATGTGGGTGTCCCCTTTGTAGTGTTCTGAGGCTTCGGAGACCCAGACCACAAGGGAATGAAAGAGGGAAAAGATGAGAAAGTTGAAAGGAAAAAAAAATCAATATAGCTGCTTAGTGTTTCTGGGAAGGCTGAACTTGAATGTGTAGAACAGATGTTTAGAAGCGTAAAGAAAGTCTTCACTCACAGCCAGTAGTTAAGTGGGGCCACCACTAGGCCACAACTCTGATGGGTACAGGTCTCTGTACTATTTCCGGTAACTAGGATTCTGCTGGGCTTAGTAAAACCTCACATACCTTGTACTTCTCAAATGATGTTGTTTGGTTTCGGGGGGGAACAGAAGAGGGCATGTAATTTAAACCGTAATAAATCTGACAAGTATGAAATTAGTGGCACCATTTGAGAAACTCATTTTCTAACCATTGGGAAATTTAAAAATCATTATTTACTATTATCACTTTAAATAAAGAGGTTTTAAATTTTAACTTCTAAATGCAAATGAACATCTGAAAAGGTGTGTGAATGAACACCATATGGTTCAGAAAAGAGTCACAGTGGGGGAAATAGGACACAATTAAGAAAGTTAATCTCTTACCATTTGGGCATTTTCTCAGAATGAAGTGACATGGGCCCTCCCAGAAAACTCTCAACACAGCCTAACACACTAATTCACCCTTTTTCTAAGTCCTGCTCAAATCTCACAGACAGTATCAATCTGTCATTATAGACACGTACCATCATAAAGGATCACCGAGGTTAAAGTAAAATCAAATGTTGAATATTAAAAAAATGCTGAATATTATCAGATTTATATTTAGGAAAAGTCCAAATGTTCGTGCTGACCCCTCCCCCCACCCCAAAATTCTTGTCCAACGTCTTCATTCTAATGCTGTGAGTTCTGATTATGAAAGAACAGAGTCCCTCTCCACAAATGAATTTTTTAATTCGGATAACTTGTGCATTGCTCTTTATGGTCCAAATTAAGACATAATGCCTTCCCTTTACTGCTGACTTAGCAATAAGCAGGACTGAACTCCCGGCCAAATGCCCAGAGCCTGCTGCCAGCTGTCTGTATAGCGGGCTTTCCTGAACAAACACACCGAAAGCACCATTCCCCACACAACAACATACTTTTCAGTGCTCACACAAAAGCTTCAATTTAATGCGGGCTGTAAAGCTAGCCTGAAAATAAATACAAGAAAAGGTCATTTTAGATTGAACACAGCTTTTCAATAATAGGAATTATCTGATGCAACACATGGGCATGTTCTTCCTTTACCCGAGAGAGCTAGAGACATTTTAGATCAATAATGGGATGAAGAAATCTAAGATCTAATATGAAATGGGTAAAGACCTTAAGAGCCAGATATATAATATTTGGGTAATGACTAAAGTAGGAAGCCGTGATTAGGATAAGTAGAGTAAATCAGAAGGCTATTTTTCCCACCCTAGGAAAAAGGCTTCTACTCTTGCTTGATGTTCGAAGTTTTCTGAGCAGGTAAATAAGCATAATATTGTGCTCACTAATAGCAGGCAGGAGCTGAAATAGATTTCCACTATATATGTGGTTCATTGTTTTAAAATACAGTAACTTTTGATGACATGTTCTCAAGAGGCATGAAATAGAAAACAATTCCCTGACTGGATTCTCTCCTATCTATAAGCCTAACACTAATTATGGATTTTTGAAACAACATTGGAGACACATGGTAAAATGATTCCTAACTTTTCAGAAGGTATATAGACATTAAAAGACTCTGCGTGGAAACTACTGTAGCTAGTTCAATTAATGAAGAAGTAAAGATGGATCTGATATAAGAAAGTATTGACTTTGTAATTACAGAGAAAGTAAGCCAAATTAAATAGCTAGTTGTTATTTTAACTCATGTACTTTAAAATCTCTCTAGTTCAAAAATTAAAGCCATTTAAAAAATGTATACTTTTAATGAATAATCCATTATAACAACTAATAAGTGCCATCAGCATTAGTATAATATATATATTTATGTATATGTATATAATATATACATTGAAAACCTTATTACCTCATATGGACATTTTAAAGGAATTTTATTTCTATGTCTTGAGTTATTCCTTATTCTCTGGGTATGAAACTCATAATTAATAGTGATATATGTATATATATCACTATATGTGTATTTATACTTAGAATCTCAGGATGGCAACCTGAGATTTATATACATATATACTTATACATGTATATCATTGTGTATATTGTCTATATATGTGTATATATCACTATTTATATATATATAAATATCATATATATTTAATTCTAGATTATTGAAAAATCAACTAACAAAATAGTAAATGAAAATAGACACCACATGTATATTTATTCCTTCACCTGTGCTTTCAATATAGAGCCAATTTTAATCATATTTAAGGGTATAATTATTAAAGACAATGCTACTAAGACATAGGTTGGTTCATCCTGCCAAACGCTTACTGATCACTCACTTGTGCAAGGCACTATATCTTTACCTCAAGTTTATTAAAGAAAAACATAAAGGAAAAGAAAAAAAAAGTGGACATACTTTATCCTTCAGGGAGCTATGGGACTTGTTTAGAAGGCAGAATTCCACTTTGAGTTAGTTTTTTTCAATATGGCATTAGGTTGTACTGATCCAACCGTTTGTTGTCACCATTTAGCTCTCATGATGGTAGCCTCAATACAGTGCCACCAAGCTGAGTTTATGCCAGGGGAGAGGCAATTTTTTTCATGCCTGGTCCATCAGAAGCCATGAAGCAGGCAACTCTACCAAATCAGTCCCCACAAATCATCATTCTGTACTCCATGCAGTGTAGAGGAATGGTACTGACATGGCTTCAAAGCCAGCTTCTGCCTCCCCACCAGCAGGGTGAGCTTGGGCAAGTAACCCAACCTCTGATGATTTTCTCATTTGTAAATGATTTCCTCATTTCCTTCCCTTATTGGGATGCTGAGGATCAAAATACAGTTAGCCCTTAAACAACATGGGTCTGGACTGGTGGGTCCACTTACATGTGAATATTTTCCAATAAATATATTGGAAACATTTTTTGAGATCTGTTGACAATTTGAAAAAAACTCACAGGTGAACCATGTAGCCTAGAAACATTGACTAAATTGTTAATATTTCCAATGCTGTATTATGAATGATTGTAATACTGTATGCCATTGAAGTTTTATAACCATTCATTCATTAGTGTATAGGCCAGGCTACTGTGAAGCTTTCATATCAATGACACTAGTCTGACATAAAGCAATCATATTGCTACTTCTTCATTATCAGTGCATAAATCATTATACCTGTAAAGATATGAATTTATCTTTCCCATCATCTTTTCATTTTTTATGTCTTGTGTTAGGAATAGGTATAACATCTGGTGTGTTTTATATCAAGACAAAATTGAGCTAGGTATTGACGAACAGACAATTCATCATATAAGCAGACAACAAAGCTTGTCGTATTCATAAATACATTACTGTTAATATATTTTCTCTTCCTTATTACTTCCTTAACATTTTCTCTTCTCTACATTCCTGTATTGTAAGAGTACAGTATATAATACATATACAGAGTGTGTGTTAACTGTTCACGTTATCTGGAAGGCTTTCTGGTCAACAGTAGGCTATTAAGTTTTGCAGGGTTCAAAGGTTATATGTGGATTTTTTACTCTGTTGGGGGGCAGTCAGTGCCCTTAACCCCTCATTGTTCAAGGGTCAACTGTAGTTAATTTAGGTAAAGCACTTCCAACAGTTCCTGGAACATGGTACATTCCCAATAAGCACTGGATATTACTATTCACCAGAAGTAGAGTACATACTGGAAAATAGCTCATGATTGTTCTCAGTAGGTAAGACTATTCTTCCCTTCTTTTCTTAATTGCGGCATTTGATCTCTGGTAGAGTTAAAATAACTTTACTGGGGGGCCTGGCTGGTTCAGATGGAAGAGCATACAACTCTTGATGTCAGGGTTGTGAGTTCGAGCTTCATGTGGGGTGTAGAGATTACTTAAATAAATAAAACTTCAAAAACTTTTTAAAAGTTAAGATAACTTTACACACACACACACACATATTTTTTGAGGGCTAAATTTTCCTTTCTCCAATTACTTTTTTTTCTAGTTACTTTAGAGGAAAACAATTAGAGATCTAATTCCCTATATTAGAGACAACTGGTAGGCTTCCTGAAAATAAGATTTGGAGCTTGAAATGATTATGATGAGAGAACAAAGTTTACGTGAAACTACAAGAAACAAACAGAGTTTTGAATGATGTGATCAGGGACATCTTTTTCTTGATAATGCTGCTCCCTGGATCTCCCAACAGGACAAAAGGTGGGGCGGGGGTAGAGGGCACTCTTCAGCAAAAACCATCCCAGTGGAAAAGCCCAGAGGATTCGAGGAATAGAAATTTACTTATGAAATTTATTATGAAATTAATTTAGGAAAACCAAGGCTCCACTGTCTCTATGGGAAAAGTGAAGTGCTCAGCTTACTATAGATAAGCAGTAAGCTTTTTCTGGTGAAAAACTTCTATCACAAGGAACAAACTTCTATCATATTGTTAATTTTGCTTTTCTGCTAAACTGAATGGAAGGAGAAATAGAATTCCTAACTTCTCTCACCATTTTCTCTCTCTTTCCTCTATCTCTTTTGAGTTCCTATTGGCTAACAAAAACAAAACAAAATAAAACAAACCAGTTGCATTCTAGATATTTGTCTTGTCTAATTATTTTTTATTTTTAGTGAGGCAATTAGCCTCAAAGAGTAGTATAATAATGACAATGTGAGACAGCTGCAATGGCAAATTTGTACAGTTTCTTTTACAGTGGCATTCTTAAGCCTATGTATTCCTTTTGATATTACTCATTTTAAAAAGTACTACTTTTGAAGCCATACATCACTCCAAAATACTTATTTTTTATGCCTTTCCCCCATGAAAGTAAAACACACTCACACACACACACACACACACACACACGCACACAAAACACAAACCTAGTGATTCTGTCAAAAAATAGACTTCTCGCGATCCTGGAGACTGGGGATCGAATCCCATGTCGGGCTCCCGGTGCATGGAGCCTGCTTCTCCCTCTGCCTGTGTCTCTGCCTCTCTCTCTCTCTCTCTCTCTCTCTCTCTCACTGTGTGCCTATCATAAATAAATAAAAATTTTTTAAAAAATAGACTTCTAATTAAATTATCTTAATTGAACATGGTCAAAAACATTGAGATTAGGTTTGTATTAAGGGTAACTCAGCCTAGGGAAAAGACACCCTGGTGTGTACAGCGTCACATGGTTGTTTTTCTTTTTTTTTTCTAATAAAGCAAGTCACTGTTGTGGAACAACAGAGTCACCCATTCCCTTTGTAAATGACACACTGTCAAGCAAACATATATGCAAATATTTCCACTGCGGCTCCATTTCCAAACCATACCGTCTCTGGCTTACAAAAGTGGACTTTGTCCTGAACAGCAGAAGGATCCAGTGGTGAGATGGTGGGGAAATCTGGCATGTAAGGCTGGATGAGCTTCTTCCTTCAAAGTTGCCTTTATGCCTCCCATTCTTTCTGCCTCTCCATCCCTGGTCTGTCTCCCCTGCTCTCTACTCCCCTCCCCTCTCCATCCCCCTCTCCATTTCTCCATTGTCTTCTGCTCTCCCTCACTTCTTACTTCTGCCTGCCTTGATTCATACGCTCTGGTCACTGTTCCTCATCTGCACTGCAGATTGATTCTTCCATTCAAGTTGACAAATATTTACGGAACACTCCTCTAGTGGCAGGAAGTCAACATGAATAAGGCACTGACCCTGTTCTCCAGAAACTTAGAATTTGCAATAGGGAAAACTGTAAATAACAACAACAATAACAACATCACAGTAATGGCAAAAAAAAATTATAAATACCAAAGGGAAGCAGGGAAAGTAAAGTGGTTCAACTTTCTGTCTTAAGGGTGGATGAAAATTGGGGAAGGCTCTCTCAGAATACGAAACTGGTGCTTGCCAAGTGAGTAGGGTTCTTCTGGCATTTATGATGGGTACCTAGCTTGTTTCTTCCAGGCACTGTGATGACCACATGCCCTGGGGGTTTTGTACATGTACCATGGTTGGGGATGTAGGTTATTATCCTTGCTCACTGGGTAGAGCACTATGGTAGTCACTAGCTACAATGAGCGACTGAGCACTTGAAAGGTGGCTCATCTGCATTGAGATGTGTTGTAAAATGTACACTGGATTCTAAGAATACATTTTAAAAATATGTTAAATCTCACATCATAATTTTTTAAAGATTTTATTTATTCATTCATGAGAGACACCGAAAGAGGTAGAGACATAGGCAGAGGGAGAAGCAGGCTCCCTCCAGGGAGCCTGATGTGGGACTCAATCCCAGGACCCCGGGATCATGCCCTGAGCCAAAGGCAGATGCTCAACTGCTGAGCCACCCAGGTGTCCCATAATTCTTATGCTGATTACAAGTAGAAATTAAAAAATTTGGCTATACTGCATTAAATACATATTATTGAAGTTGTTTTTTGTTTGTTTGTTTTTACTTTTTTAAATATAGCTCATAGAAAATTTTAAAACACGTATGTGGCTTGCGTTCTATTTCTTCTGGATAGTGCCTGTCTAGATTCTCTCTGAGCGGTTTGGTGACCAAGCTCTGCCCACTCATTGAGCATGCTGCTTGTCAACCCCACTCTCCACATCTATTCAGGAGCTAGTCAAGTGGGAAACATATCTACTTCCAACCTAACCTCACCGTGTTGAGGGGCAGGACTTGGGTGTGTGTCCATAGCATCTCCCAACAATTCTGGAGAAACCACAAAGCCTTAGGAGAAATTTCCTGTTACAAAGCTGCAGGAATCTAGGCTCCAAGAGACAGAGGGTGCTCTGTGCTGGGTCTAACAACCAGCGTAAGAAGGGACCCTGTATCTGCAAATTCATCCCCTACTTAAGAGCATTCAGAATGTGCTTATTTCCTCTGCAATTGACTTACATATTATTCTTAAGCAGAGAATCAAATACGACATTTTTCTTGGAGAAATTTCTGGGGTGAAAAGTGAAATGAACATTCCTTTTTCTTTTGTTTACCTAAATGGTCACATCCTCCTACTCAGTGCAAAGCCATCACCATCTGTTTTCTGTGATCTAATTACAAATGGAATAAGCTCTTAATTCCCCTTTCCATCATTTTAAGATCAATGACATGGAAATGTCTCTGCAAGTACTTCCAAAATACTTATTTTTTTGTCACGCCCTTAATACAACTAATAGGGGCAAAGTTATGTGCACAGAAATAAATTTCCGTCAGAGGTGTGTACATGGCACAGATGGGTATGTGTTTTCTATCTTTACAAATGCCTGGTTTCCTGATTTATTTCCTACAGCCCATCTTAGGAAACCAGGAAGAAATGTAAGTTAAGAGCTTTTAAAAATCATTCATATTTCTTATTCTTTCAAAAATAATTGTCATACACTTGAGAGTCTTCTAAGTTAAATGTTGCTGGATATGTAATTTGGTTTCATATTTCCTGCACACCACACAGTGGCTTTTTTTTTTTTTTTCTGACATGGTTGATCTTCACCCTTTACCATCTGGGGAATTTGAACACTATTTTTAGCCATTTCATGAGTTGCCAATTTAATGCATTTAAAGAGTGCAGAGCAGATGTCTAAAACATTGAAGGTAATTAATTAAGTCCCACAATTTCCAGACTACACAAAAACAATTTGCCATTGCCTGTAAAATGGTATAATTGAGTATTATAAATGTTTCCAGGCCAAGTCTTGCTATGAATTATTTAGTGCATCTGTCCTAATTAAAGACCTATTGGAAGATTAATGTCTCGTAACCTGACAAACTACTTTACTTAGTAACAAATTATCCATATAATGACCTCAAACTAAATTTATATAACCCAAGAAGCCATCTGAAAGAACTCGCAAGCACGCTTCGGTAGAAAGGCATTTTCCCAGCATGTTTACATGCACCTGACCAATATCCTTTCATCTTTGAAAAGTTGTATATGTGCTGCCGAAGCGAGCGCTCATCTTTGAAAACTTGTAAATGAAAATCAATCTGCTCTGAAATAAGTTTTGTAATCGCATCTCCAGCTTTATTCAACATCTTGTAAAAAATATGTAATTCACATCCCCCTACTCCCTGGCTACCCCTGAAATGAGGATTTACACTGCCGACAAAGATTTGTGATACTGAGCACATTGGCCATAGTGGGAAATCTCTCTTTATTCTCAGTCTAAGCTTTGCGTTTTTAGGATGAGATCACCTGGATTATTTTTCAGCAATAGGAGAGACACCAAATATTCTTTCAACAATGTCTTAGGTGTAATGATAGGAATTGCTCCACCAATGCTGGATCTTAGGGAATTCTGTGGGAAGTACAGTATCGAGGTCATCTAAACCTAAACTTAAAAGCTAACTAGGTAGACCAATCCTGTTCTGGCATTTGGGATCTGAAGTGTCTACTACAGCTGGAATCTTCATGACACCATCTAAAAAAAAAAATTGATGGCATGCCACGTATCTGATGGGCAGAGGAAAGGGTCCCCTTAGCCTGTGCTAAATGCATGTCATGATATTAAGTATTTGGGAGAAGGAAGAGGCAGAGTCAGCAAGGAGAAAGCTTCATGTCTTTTCTTTCAAGAAATGGAAATCATTCCCTCCCATTACAAGTGCACTGCCCTTATCATGAACTTCTTTAAAAGGCATTTTACATATTATTTCTAAAGCTTTAAAAAAAAAAACTTCCCACCTAGGTTTCACAGGAGATTTAAAAAAAAATGGAGGGTGTTTCTCTCTATGTATTTATATATGTATATTCACTGGCTGCCCTATCTTAGAACGTAAGATATAAAATCATCATAATTAAATAAAATAATTTTATTAACTAAGTATGTTAAAGTATGGTTAATTGGCCACAACTGTAAAGAGCTGATGAGATATATAACATTGGCATGGAACAGGAAATACGCACACATACACATATATTCATATATACATTTATATTTGAATATGTATATAAAAATGTTTGGTAAACTACTGTACTGTCATAAGTCCAACAGCAGTTTATCAGTTATAGTTTCACTCTTATCTGGACAGAGAGACATTCGGAACCTTTTTCTTCTCCTAGGTTGCATCTTAGCATTCATAAAATCATTGCCATTTAACATTCCTTCCATATAATTTTCTTTTCCATACAGATTTTCTCACATTGGGGAAAAAAACCCAATTCCTTCCTTACAGCTCTGTATGAATTATATATTTTAGCAAAAATGAAGTCATATGCTTTCATAGGAAATAAGCTCAATAGGGTCAAATTGATGGAAGGCTACTTTACAGCTCTCTCTTTCTTCTTTTGCATCTACAAGAATATTTGGTATTCTTTTAAAATGATTTTAGCTGGAGACCACCTCATGCAGAGGAGCAAAAGTGCCTCTAGTTACATATAATAGGCTTACTGACTTTTTTGCCAGGTTATAGTGAAATCAAGTGGGGTGGGGGGAAGGAAAGAGTTCAGTATTTTTTTTTTCATAGCATCTGTTTTCTGAATAACAATGGCTCATTGTAGAAATTTGGAATATGAGAAAAGTATAAAGAAAAATAATACTAAAAATTGTTCATAGACCCATCAGTGGCTGATGATCCTATTAGCATTTCAGTAGACTTTCATTTTTGTCAGTGCACCCATTATATAATAAAGTCTTTCTTCATAGAGTTTTGTATCTTGCTCTTCTGTTTTTCATTACACCATAAGGATTTTCCAGTGATCTGAGCTTCGTATCTGTCTAGAAAATGATTGTTTCTCACCCTAACTAGATGTGTTGTTCCTATAAAGCAGAGGAAATGTGTCCTTCCCATGTAATTAAGTTTCAGACTCCTCAGAAATGGCAATTTAAGACACTAGCTCTAATCTACTTGCTAAGATTTCTGCTGAGCAGCAGACAAGTTGTAAATTGATCAACAGAAAACAAGTGTGCCTGTGTGTATGTCTGGTTACAGGTATACATACACTCTTGTATGCCTGCATTCTTGCAAGTAGTTTATTACTGAAAAAAAATCCCACCTCATTAAGACACAATGATAGTTTAAAAAATTAATGTTAAAAATAACACAATTGTATAAATAAAACCCTACTGTTTTCATTTGAAAAACCACAAAACTTATCGAGTATTAAGGGCATCAGAATTTTATTAAGTATTTTAATGAAAAATCAGAAGTATAATCCAATTGAAAAAAGAAGTTTTAAATAAAAATTAAAAAAAGAAAAAAGAAGCTTTAAAATGGATTCTTATGTCATACCTATAGTTCATACATGCTTTGGAAAATGTTTTTTTATTAGACTAATAGATTAATAATAGATATAAATAAATGTATTTACTGTTCAGAAGGGACAATCAGATATTTACTCCTTAGTTTAAAATTGGTTTGCATTCAAAACTTAGGTTTTGGCAAGACACAATGAAAGAGAATTTTCTTATTCTTTTCCCTTGGAATACATCTTGAGATAGACAATGGACGCTCAGTCTTGCAAATATTCATAATGATAGTCCTCAGGTGGCAACCACGAGGCCAAGACAAACCCTCATTTGAAAACATTTCAAAAAATATCAGGAAAACATACACACAAAATAGAATTTTTGAGGCATTCATTCATGCATTTACTACTTCACCCAACAATTATGAAATGTCAGGCCCCAGAACCGTGAAATAACCAAACTTAATGTTGTAATAGGAAGGCAAAATGTACAAATGGATTATGGCGATGCAGCAGAAATGTTACATGAATCCTAGGTTCAAACAATCAAGCAGCCTGATTCTGGGCCAACCAACCTTCCATCTTTTTCCCTTCTCTGCTCTCTGTGTTTCTCTTTTTCTCACACATTCATATACGCACACATACGTGTGTCAGGATCTGTGTCTATAAGGTACAATGACACTCAACACTCTTATGTAAATAAGTCTCCACATATACAGCATTGAATCTCATCTCAGTTTACTCTAAAATAAGAAGAAAGTATGATGTATGGAACGTGGCCTCAAAAGATGCCCAGCAGAGAATGGTTCCCTGGTGAAGTAAGTTTTATTCCCCTAGTGGAGATTTATAATGCATATTAGCATAGTAAAGACTCTGAAAGAATTCCTGCAATAAAGAAACCTATTTTAGAGCTGTTTGTCGCAGAATCTTTTAACCTGAAAATATTTGTTTTGTTTACTATATATTATCAACCGTAGGGGACTGGCAATGATATAGAGCACTCACACCCTATAATTAGAACATTTCCAATATTATGACTAAACACATGTGGGATGCACTAAGGTCCATAAAATGTCCATCTTTCTCTCTGGAACCCTTTGATCTTTTTTTAAATAAAAACTATATAAACTGAAAAACTGCAATATAAAGCCTTGTATTCACACACCAAAACAAATAATTAAATAAAGGTGGACTGTGGGCCTGCCTTTGTTGTAACAAGATTTTTTTCACAGCTATCCGATTTAACAGGCTTCATGAAAGGTCTGGTATCACTCCTTTCATTTCTGGGATCTCTGAGGGTGAAACCTACTGCATGAAAAAGACATCTCATTTTTAACACCTTTCTAGGGGGTTCTATATGGAGTCCCATTCTGTATGGAGGTTCACCAACTCCGTGTATTTACTGACCAAATCGTTCATCTTCAGAATTCTCTCAAAGGAAAATATGAATGTGGTGCTAATGCTAATGACATCCACTTCAAGTACACTTAGGACCAACACTTTCTCTTAAGAATTCTCAAACAGTGAAATTGACATTTTTAGCCAAGTCCCTCTGCATGAGACAAGCAGGACATTCTCCAGGGAGGTGAAATTCAAATTACTCAAGACACATAGGCAAAGATGATGTTTATGCTCTTGGGTGGCAGGTCTCTGTGCAATAGCCTTTATAAAAGGGGAAAGAAATCAAACTGTAACACTGAAAAGTAACAAGGAAGCAGCTACTCTTCCACCTTGCAAACATAAATGACGCTTCAGTGACAGATGAGACCAAATAGCTGGGGGGTGCAGTTGGTGGCGGAGACAATACAGTGACAGGTTAGTAGTAAAAGGTAAGACCTTGAGTTCTATTAGGAACGATGACATATATGTTACCTATAAATGTTGCATGGGGAAAAGAATGCCATAAAAAGGAGACAAAAGAGGGATAAAGGGAGGGGAAATATCTTGCCCAGCTCAATCCTTAACTCCTGTTTACAACCATCTGATAAACAATCTTCTGCTTAAGTTTTTGCTTCAGTGGCTTTTACGGTAGGTAACAAAATCTTTTAGCTTTGCATCGTAACCCGAGGCACTATAATGGGCTCTTTAAATAGATATTCAGATGTTTTGTAACTTCTGTTATGCGTCTTGGTGGTGGAGAGTTATTAGCCAGACATTAAAGCACAGTTATAATAAAGGAGGGGTCTGTAGGATAGCTCTACCCCCCCACCATCCTTCTTTACCATGTGAATCCATTCTGAAATGACATTCATGAGTAGCTACGTAAACTTTGGTTCTCAAAACCCAACAGGAGCTTGGAGAATATAATAAAATGATGAAGATCCTCACTCTGAATTTATTGCCTGGCATTTCAAGAAATATTGCTTCTAAAATTACAACTCCTTATCCTTGACACTGATTCTACTAAGTGAATGATTTCTTCCTCCAAGTCCTTGTAAATAAGATCACTTTGTAATGGGAAATAATTTAAAAATACATTGGATCCTTCAGTGACTTCCTCTTCCCTTATTTGTGCCTCTCGCTGTAATCTCTGAGCTGACACTGACTGGGCTTTCAAAAATACTCTTACAAGTTAAGACACATAGTCAAAACACAATTAATGCAATGGACAATTGCATTTTAGTAGTTTTACTTTAAATCAGACTAAAAACTAACCCCTCCCTCCAAGAAAGCTCCATTCTAGGGAAAATATACCACTTTTATATAAAAACACAGAATCCGACAATTTCACCAAATGCAATTTCACATTGGAGATCTCAAAGAGGCTACTTCTAGAAGTGTCAATAAAAGAGAGTTATGAATTTTGATTACCATAAAATTCTTTTTTAAAAAAAAAGATTTTATTTATTTATTCATGAGAGATATAGAGAGAGACAGAGACATAGGCAGAGGGAGAAGCAGGCTCCCTGTGGGAAGCCTGATGTGGGACTTGATCCCAGGACTCTGGGATCATGACCTGAGCCAAAGGCAGAAGCTCAACCACTGAGCCACCCAGGTGCTCCAATCACTAGAAAATTCTGTTCAATATTAACATACTTATGCATGTGAGTTCTATTTGATAACATAAAAATGCTGCACTTATTTTAGTGTAATTTTTAAAAATATTTTTTGATACCAGAGATAAATTCTGAATAATGAACAAATGCTCTTCCCTCAAATCTAGCTTTTCAAACCGCATCTCAGGTCTCAAGGTGTTAGTGAAACTTCTAGAAGGTGCCAGAATTCAGCGTAGAGATGTGGTGGGGTGGGGGGGCGCAGTGAGGGGAAGCCTCTCACACCAGGATTTCTACCTTTCATCTTCGTAGAAAGCAAATGTTTGGCAACCCGACGAAATAAAATGTAAGAAAGAGACACAGTCTCAGTCAAAAGAACTGATAAATTCTAGAAAGCTAAAAGTTGTCCAAGAATAAGATTCCCAGGCAATACTGAAGCCGAAAGATTCTGAAGTGGCCCGATGAGCTGTGATCTCGTCCACACATCTGACAGGCATGAGAAACATATTTTCAAGGGAGCAGGGGGGAACAAAAGACTCTACCACTCAACCTGATTCTCCAGAGTATTTGGACAGCTAAAAACCAATAATTAAAAAAAAAAAAAGAAGCTGAAGTAAACAACAACAAGAAATTTCACATCTTAACTGATGTGTCAATCATGTGCGGAGTCTTTGAATGAACTTTTCTGCATCATTTTGGTAGGTACAAAGGAAGGTAAACACTCGGGAGGCTGAAGGACACCCTCAGAGAATTCTTAGCAAGGATGCTTTCTGGCCCGAAACCGGACCTCTCCCTTTCTGAGCTGTCATGTCTATCGCAAGGCATGGAAACGCATCTATTTATGTGCAAGGCTCTATGCTCAGTTGGGCTGCTCCAGCTCAGTGTCACTGAGTAACAGCTGCTGTCACACAGCCAGAGAGGAATATCTGCCCCAAGTTCACACAAGGGGCACGCCTTCAGAGATTACACTTCCCGGCGTTTATTTTGGCATATTTTCCCTTGGGCTTCAAGGGTAGCTTCTAGAAAGGAGAGTCCGGGTATGGATGTGGGCCTGAGGGAGGGAGGTCAGGCTGAAAATTCAGGCAGAAGCCCAGATCACTTCTTTTTTTTTTTTTTTTTAGCCCAGATCACTTCTGCAGAAATTCTCTCAGTCCTAAAAGAAAAAAATCCACATTTCCTCCAGATCGTTTTTTTTCATTTGTTTGTTTTTTTAAGATTTTATTTACTTACTTGACAGAGAGTGCACAAAAGAGCACCAGCAGGGAGAGTGGGAGAGGGAGAAGCAGGCTCCCTGCTGAGCAAGGAGCCCCATGCGGGGCTCCATCCCAGGACTCTGGGATCATGACTTGAGCTAAAGGCAGAGGCTTCACAGATTGAGCCACCCAGGTGCCCACTCTAGTTGTTTTTGTTTTTGTTTTTAAGATTTATTTGTTTATTTATTCATGAAGAGATAAAAACATAGGCAGAGACATAGGCAGAGGGAGAAGCAGGCTCCCTGAGGGGAACCTGATGCGGGACTTGATCCCAGGACCCCAGGATCACGACCTGAGCCAAAGGCAGACACTTAACCACTGAGCCACCCACGTGTCCCTCTGGGTTGTTTTTAACAAAGCCTGGCAATGTAAAGAGTGTTCACGAGCCCTGAGCATCAGATTCAAAATGAGAACCGATGTAAATAAATTTGCCTTTCTAGACAGAAACCTAGTCTGTAAGTGTGAGCAGATGTTCCAGGCTATGATGTGTAGGAGGGCCGAGGTTCTGACCAGCCAGGCGAATTCTGGAAATAATCGTAGTCAGCCGCAGAAATGGAGAGAGGGCTTTCTATGTCCACCATCAACTATCTACCATTGGATCTAAAATGACAGAAAGCCTAGAGACATGATTAATACTGTCAGTGGGAAAGGCCAGTGACCAATTTCTGCCTTACTTGTGTAACTGTTGACCTTACAGTAGAAAGGGAGATCCCAACTTTTAGACAACCGTACAGATGTTTTCTAAAGTTCAACTGTTATCCATATATTACTGATATCTCGTAATTGTTACAGCACGTTGAGAAGGAAAAATATGAATCAGTTTATAGAAATAATTCATTTTCTGTTTCAAAATTACATTTCATATGGAAGCTATTCATATCAAAAGGAGTCATATTTAAGGTTTTGATAAAACAAGCTAATAAAACACAGGGTATGTTTTATTGAAGAAAGCAATCTGGCAGTCCTTCTATCCTTAATATTTCTATTAGAAGCAGACACTGGCCCAAGATCTCCATATCTAGACAGCCAACTTCTTTTCTAGTTGGTTCCAAGTACACATAGGGCTATGACCTGACTGAGAAATTACGGATCCTAAATGTACCGCTGGCAATTAGTGAAATCTTTACTATTCAAAAACACATGGAGTTCATTTAAAGTCCAAGGATTTCAAAGCAAAGAATAATCTTTATGAATGTCTGTGAATGGGTATCTTAATATAGGTGATCTATTTAAAAATCTTCAATTGTCTGGTGTTAAATAGGGTCGTTAATTAAGATACTAGTTTTTATGGGTTGAACTGTGTTCTCTAAAAAGATATGCTAACGTCTTAATCTGGTACCTGTAAATGTGACCTTATTTGGAAATGGGGTCTCTACAAATGTAATCATGTTAAAACGAGATGACACTAGTCTAGGGAGGGCCCTAATCCAACATAACTGGTGTCTTGTAAGAAGAGAAGACAAAAAGCACACAAAGGAAGAAGACTGCAATGGCAGAGGCAGAAACTAAGGTGATGTGTCTACCTGATGCGGGACTTGATCCCAGCCAAGGAATGCTCCAAATTTCTGGCAACCACCAGAAATTAGAAGGAAAGGAAGGATCCCTCTTCTAGAGACTTTAGAAAGAGCATGGCCCCGCTGACACCTTGATTTCAAGATGTCCAACCTCCAGAACTGGAAGACAATAAATTCCGGTTGTTTTAAGCCACTCAGTTTGTGGAGCTTGCTATAGCAGCTTAGGAAACTAATATACATGTTTTAATATTTAAAATTTTCTTTTTTTTAATTTTTATTTATTTATGACAGTCACACAGAGAGAGAGAGAGAGGCAGAGACATAGGCCGAGAGAGAAGCAGGTTCCATGCACCGGGAGCCCGACGTGGGATTCGATTCCGGGTCTCCAGGATCGCGCCCTGGGCCAAAGGCAGGCGCCAAACCGCTGCGCCACCCAGGGATCCCTGTTTTAAATATTTAAAAATAAATATGATAGTTAATTTGAATTATAAGAAACTTTATCATTTTTATAAAAGATTTTATTTGAGAGAGAGAGATTGAGCACAAGTAGGGGGAATAGCAGGCAGAGCAAGAGGGAGAAGCAGATTCCTTGCTGAGCAGGGAGTCCAACATGCGGCTCAATCCCAGGACCCTGGGGTCATGACCTGAGCTGAAGGTAGACACTTAACCGACTGAGCCACCCAGATGTCTCAGAAACTTAGCTTCTTATTTAGTGACTGATGTAAATAATATTCCCTCCCAGCCCTTCTTCTTCTCTCTCTTCTCTTCTCTTCTCTTCTCTTCTCTTCTCTTCTCTTCTCTTCTCTTCTCTTCTCTTCTCTTCTCTTCTCTTCTCCTCTTCTTCTCTTCCCCTCCCCTCCTCTCCCCTCCCCTCCCCTCCCCTCCTCTCCCCTCCCCTCCCCTCCCCTCCCCTCCCCTCCTCTCCTCTCCTCTCCTCTCCTCTCCTCTCCTCTCCTCTCCTCTCCTCTCCTCTCCTGTCCTCTCTTTCCTTAGTAGGCTCCACGCCCAGCATAGAGCCCAACATGGAGCTTGAACTCATGACCCTGAGATCAGGACATGAGCTGAGATCAAAGACTCGGATGCCTAACTGGCTGAGCCACCCAGGTGCCCCACATTTGTCTTTAAATATGGACATACTGCAAGTTATTTTCTGACCTATGCTTATATAACTACCTTAAACTGTAATAACTGAATACCAAAGACAAATTTTCAGCATTTTATGAGGGCACTAAAAAGAAAAAGAAAAGAAAAAAAAAAGCAAAACAAGAACTAATAAATCAGAAGAACATACTTGGGGATTTAGATGCATCCCTAATGAAGAAAATGCTTTTCTTGTTGTGTTTCTGTTGTGTTGTTGTGTTATTGATTGTGTGTTATTGTTGTGTTATTAGCATTGGTTCTCTCATTGGATAGCTATGAGTGAAACCCAAAAGTAAATGAAGATTTTTTTAAAAAGATTTTATTTTATTTATTCATGAGACAAACACACACACACACACACACACACACACACACAGGCAGAGGGAGAAGCAGGCTCCATGCAGGGAGTCCGATGTGGGACTCAATCCTGGGATTCTGGGTCATACCCTGGGCCAAAGACAGACGCTCAACCACTGAGCCACCCAGGCATCCCTGTAAATGAACATTTGTAAAATTTATCTCAAAATTGGATAACTGTTTTATCTTTTTAGTACAAACGTGTTGCCTCATCACACATCCACATGTAAAGGAAAGCCAACAAAGCTTCACCATCCCTGTGTCATCTTCTAAGAAGCGTTCTCCAAGTCCACAGACATTACTAACAGCTAGGCAGGAGATATTTTCAGTCGTCCTCCCTCTCAGGAAAGAACTTGACATGGCTCAAAAGATTTTTGTTGGTTTGTTTTTGCCCTCTCTTCTGTAGGCTGTTCCCTATTGCAGGCATGCCTGTCCAAATACTTCAGATCAAGGTGAAAAGAAAGTAAGCCAGAAAATTCCACCTTCTGTGTGACAAGAGCGTTCAGAGAAGACGTGGCAAATCGTGTTCATGTATGAAGTAGCACTTAGACAGTTGGCGGCAAGAGCAGCCCTGGAGCAACAGCCCCGGGCACCTGGACTGAGGACCACCCCCATCTGTGGCCACCCCCTGCGCCTGTAGCTCAAGCAGCAGAGCAGAGCACGAAAGAGGTCCCAGGGGGCTCTCAGGAGCACCACTGGTGGGATGCCAATCTCTGGGGGTCATGAAACTCCACCTACTGGACAACATACATACACACATACACACACGTCCTTCCTCAGAAGTCACCCTCACACTGTGGTTCCCCTCAGTCTCCAGTAGAAAATATAAACTCCCTGCTCGAGGTTTCAATCCGCTTTCTTTCCATTTTCCCCTTTTTTACATACATCTAGATGCTGAATATTTCATTTGTTTATGTTGTTTATTATCTTTCTCCCACCAGGATGTAAATTCCAAGAGGGCCTTTTACTCCATGGATCGTGGTGGTATTCTCAAAGAGCAGTGCCCGGCACTTAGTGGGCAATCAATGAAAACTCGTTGAATAAACCAGCTACTGAGGGAAAGACCTAGGCTTGCTTTATTGTTAGGCATGAGAAACCCTTAGTGGGTTTAACTAACCGCAGGTTCTGACCAATTTACAAGACTGAATGGGTAGAGTTCTCACTTAGCTTACATATTTCTAAGGCCTAAGGGGTGATTGCTTCCCTAGGCTAGCCAATCACGCATCTGTATACTCTAAGCATCTTATCATTTTTGAGAATTATCTTCAACTGCCAAAGCCAGTTTGTATAATTACTTTTGAAGCATTTACATTGTACAATATCTAAGGGCTTCATAAATCAACCAGAAGAGGATTAGGCGCCTCCAGCACCCCTAAACTAACACTAAATTGCTCAAAGAGGACAGAATGGCAAAGCCCAAATTAAATAATTCTTACTGAAAGATTCAAACATAGCAACCTAGAAAGATGCATAGCAAAGAAATAAATGTTTGAAGGCGGCCCATGAGCTATACTAGCACTAAGGGATTGAACTGTCAAGTTCTAATCAGGTCTAGTGACAAAATGTTGCTTACTGATCAATGGCCATTCGGGCAAGCAACATTCATCAAGTTCATTTAGGAAAAGGTATGTAGATTATCACCATCAGAAGCAGGTGGAGGGCTGTACACACACCCCCCACCATAACTTGATCACAATTAGTATGTTGGAACCGGAGCAAGCCTTCCTCCAAATTCTGCCAAAAGTACCACTGCTTTATTAACCGGGGACCATAAAAAGCCCTCTGTGAGCGCTCTGCTTGAAGGCTTCACCGTAAGGCACATATGGTGATATTCTCACAGGGGAGGAACCAGCTTTTATCCAGACCAGTGACAGAACCTAAAGAAAGGACTCAGATGAGCCCAAGAGATCTCTAGACTTAAAAGACTGCATTAAAAATGTCCAGGTTTTGTGTGCCTGGCATGGAAGGACAATGGTATTCCTAAAGTTCTTTGTTGTAAACAACAAATGAGAAATTATTTCTTACATGTTTTATGCTAATCATTGTACACATCTGGAGCCCCTTGTACATATTTGGAGAACTACAAAAAAACATAAGTAGTGCATAAGCAGTCCCTCTATGGTGTGGATTCCTATTAAGGATTATGTCAAAGGCTAAAAGCAATTTTTATCTAAGGTGAGGTTTAAGGCTCACTGGCATACACACATACGTGACACGATCCCACCAGTAACAGCAGAAACGAGACCCAAGAAATTCGGTGCATAAAATACACAGTTGCATTATTATGAGGAAACAAATTGATGAAATGGACTGACTGGCTGGTGGCTGGGAATTCTTGGGTCTGTCTTCACAGTCCAGCTCTGTCTCGTTCTCTGCGGTGGTTGGTGTTACCTAGCGTAGTGTTCTCTTCTGCCTGCAATATCAAGGGGGATGATTCCCAGCCCTATGGACGTCCAGGGCAGGAATCCCCTGATTAGATGGCACCCACTTGCTTAGCTCCCTTTGTATTACCTCTCCCTTCCCTGAAGAACTTTAGGAGTGGGACTAAGCAGGCAAAGGAAGCTAGTCATCCACTGTTAATTCACATTGCCACAGGGTACACACATTTTGTGCTCCTGCAAAACTCCTTACAGAATTCCAGGAAGTTGGAAGTTTAACAACCTGCAGATACAGAGCCTTTTTTATTTTTTATGAATTCACTGATCAATATAATGGGTAGAGTTTGAAAATGTCAGTGAAAAAGTACCACATCCAGATTCCTGGTCTATCTGGTGGTTAAAAGATAACAAGAGACATGGATAGCTTAGGTGGCTCAGCGGTTTAGCTCCGCCTTCCGCCCAGGGCGTGATCCCAGAGATTGGGGGATCGAGTCCCACATCAGGCTCCCTGCATGGAGCCTGCTTCTCCCTCTGCCAGTGTCTCTGCCTCTCTCTCTCTCTCTCTCTCTGTCTCTCATGAATAAATAAATAAAATATTTTTTAAAAATGTTAAAAATGTAACGAGATACAGGTTTTATCTAAGAAGCTTTAGAAGTCCAGTGAATAATACAGAATATGTTTATATTATTTGATGCAATAATCACCTGTGACACAGGAGCTAATGATCATGCAGATGTCTTTTGGTGGTAGTCCTCACAGAATCATTTTTGAGAGTGTACTCTCAAGCATAAGTTACTCTTCTATTCTAAACATTCTGGACTATCTTGTATCTCATGAAAGAAAAAACAATTTAATTTGTATTTAATTTGGGATCCCTGGGTGGTGCAGCGGTTTAGCGCCTGCCTTTGGCCCAGGGCGCGATCCTGGAGATCCGGGATCGAATCCCACGTCGGGCTCCCGGTGCATGGAGCCTGCTTCTCCCTCTGCCTGTGTCTGTCTGTCTGTCTCTCTCTCTCTCTGTGACTATCATAAATAAGTAAAAAAAAAATTATATTTAATTTATATTATTAAATTTATTAAATTTATATTTAAATTCTTAAATTACATTCTACTAATCAGACTACTTAGTAACTTCTCGAATTTTCTTGAATTTTTCTCCTTATAATGGTACTCCCAAATGCAAATATATATATTTGCAAATATATATATATATTACAAATATATATATATATAGCATACAATGAAACCATCACCACAATCAAGATAATGAACATACCCATCATCCCAAGAGTTTCACCATGTCCCTTTGTAATCGCTCCTTCTTGCCTCTTCTCATTCACCTCCACTGCACCACACCTGTCCCCAAACAACTACTGATTGAGATCCTTTCACTAAAATTGAGTTTGCATTTTTTAGAATTTTATAGAAATGAAATTGTGCAATATGTCCACTCTTTTAGTCTTCCACAAACTGTAATTACTTTGATATTCAATTGTGGTATTATATGTATCAATGGTTCATTCCCTTTCTTAAAGTATTTTTATTAGGTTTTTAATTTTAATTCCAGTATAGATAACATATAGTGTTATATGTGTCAGGTGTACAATATAGTGATCCAACATTACTATACATTACTCAGTACTCATCGAGTTCATTTTGTTTTATTAGTAAATAGTATCACACCCTATAGCTGTACCACAGTTTGCTTATCCATCCATTTGCTGGTGGACATTTGGGTTGCTTCTAGGTTTCTGTTATTACAAATAAAATTTCTATAAACGTTCTCATACAATGATATATATATATATGTATATATATATCTTGCATAGATATAGATTTTCAATTTTTCTTGGATAAGTGAAAGACTGGATCATATTGTGTGGTATTTTTAACCCTTAAGGAAATGACCAGACTATTTTTCTAAGGTGGTTGTATTGTATTGATTCTATAGATAAAATTGAGGGGAATTAACATTTTAATAATATTGAAATGTCCAACCCATGAGAACCATATTTTTCTCCATTTGTTTAGGTCTCTGATTTCTCTTACAACGTCTTATAGTTTTCATTATACAGGTCTTGCACACTTTTTTATTTTTTAATTTTTAATTTCTAATTTTTATTTTTATTTTAAGATTTTATTTATTTATTCATAAGAGATACAGAAAGAGGCTGAGACGGGGTAGAGGGAGAAGCAGGCTCCCTGCAGGGAGCCTGATGTGGAACTCGATCTCAGGACCCTGGGATCATGCCCTGAGTTAAAGGCAGACACTCAACCACTGAGCCAACCAGGTGCCCCTTGCACATTTTTTTAGAGTTATCCTTAAGGATTTCATATTCTTATGCAATTTCACATGGTTTTGCCTTATATTCCTTGTATTTCAATATTTAATTGCCATTGATAGTCTATAGTCATACAAGAGTATTTATATTGATCTTGAATCCTGAAATCTTGCTCACCTCACTTAATACTTCTAGTAGCTATTTCACAGATTCCATTAAATTTTCTGTGTAGATGATCATGCTATTTGTGAATAAAGTTTTACATCTTCCTTCCCAGTCAGGATGCTATTTTTCCATATGCATGTATGCATTGCTGGTTCTATTGACTGGTTAGAATCTTTAGTAAAAGTTCAAATAGAGCAAGTTTAGTTTTTAACATTAGGTACAATGATTTTGTAGATAATTTTTATCAAGTTAAGGATGGGGATCCCTGGGTGGCGCAGCGGTTTAGCGCCTGCCTTTGGCCCAGGGCGCGATCCTGGGGACCCGGGATCGAATCCCACGTCGGGCTCCCGGTGCACGGAGCCTGCTTCTCCCTCTGCCTGTGTCTCTGCCTCTCTCTCTCTCTCTCTCTCTCTCTGTGTGACTATCATAAATAAATAAAAAAATTAAAAAAAAAAAGTTAAGGATGTTCTCTTGTATTTCTAATTTGCCCTGAGTTTTATGAAACAGGAATTGAGGTTATATTTCATGAAATGCTTTTTCTGCATCTATTGAGATGATTAGATAGTTTTTCTGTGTTAGCCCGCTAATGTGGTGAATTGCACTAATTGTTGAACACTAAACCAATCTTGCGTTCCAGAGACAAACATGCCTTGATTGATTATTATCATTTCACAGTATTATTGGAATCCATTTGCTAAACTTTAGGATTTTGCATCTATGTTCATGGAGAATATTGGTCTACACTTTTCTTTTATTGGCTTTGGCTTTGATATTAGGATCATTCTGGTGTCATAGAGTGAGCTGGGAAATAATTCCCAATTAACAACTTTCTGAGAGAGTTTATTATTTCTCCTTAAATGTTTGGTAGAATTCACTGGTGAAGTTAATGGAGGCTAGAGTTTATCTGTGTGTGGAGGGGGTTTAACCACAAATTTAGTTTCTTTAACAATTATTCAGCTGTTAAAGTTACTTATTTCTTCTTGAGTTTTAGTAGTTTGTGCCTTTCAAAAAATTTGTCCATTTAAGTCATTAGTTCTCAACAGGGGGCAGCATTATTCCTTCTCACCTATGGGACATTTGGCAATGTCTAGAGACATTTTTGTTGTTAAAACTGGGAAATGAATATGGTAATGACATCTAGTGGGTAGAGGTCAGAGAAAATGCAAAATATTCTATAATCCACAAGGCAGCCCTCAGAAAAAAGAATCTGCTCCAAAATGTCACCATTGTTGAGGCTAAGTAATTTTGACCTAGGTTATTGAATTTACTAGCATAAAGTTGTTAATTAAGTTTCCTTCATTATTTTTTAATATCTTTGGAGTTTGCAGCGATACCAATTCTCTCATTCCTGATGCTGGTAATTTGTGTCTTCTTTTTTCCCCCCTCCTGATCTATTATTTGGCTAGAAGTTTATCAATTCTATTGATTTCTCCAAAGAAACACCTTATGCCCTCACTGGTTTTCTCTATTGTTTTACTCTTTTCAATTTCATTGATTTCCACACTGATTTATTTCCTGTTTTCTAAATACTTTTAGTTTCATTGCTTTCACTTCGGTGCTTTTTAAAGGCATAAGCTAAGGTCATTAATTCTTGTTTCCTAATATAGGCATTTGATGCAAGAAAATTTTCTTTATATACTGCTTTAACAGCAGCCAATGCATCTTGATATTTTTTTTTAAACTTTCATTCAGTTCAAATGTTTTCTAATTAATTTCCGTTTAATTATTTGACTCAGTTTATTGAGAAATGTGCTATTGCTAAATATTTGGGATTTTTCCTAAAGATCTGTTATCAATTTCTGATTTAATTCCTTTGTCATCAGAAAGCATACCTCTTATCATTTGAATCCCTTTAAATTTAATGAGACTTGCTTCATGTCCCAGAATATGGTACATCTTGCAGAAAATTCCATCTGCACTTGCAAAGAATGGTATTCTGCTTTTTGCAAGGTGGAGTGTTCTATATATTCAATTATACCAGGTTGTTTAATAGTAATGTTCAATTCTTCTACATCCTTCCTGATTTTCTGTCAATATACTACCAATTACTGAAAGAGGAATATTGACATATGATTACAATTGTGAATTAATCAGATTTCGCTTTGTGTATTTCAAAGCTTTGTTATTTAGTGTATACATATTACAATTCTACATCCTTTGGATTAAGTGACCCCTTTATCATTATAATTGCATTCCTTATTCTTGGCTTTCTCAGTCTGAGGAATTATTTTTTTGTATTAAAAGTAGTATTTTGTTTGAATTAAAATTATTTACAAAAATCCAAAGACATAATTAACGAAATTGGTACAAACTATTTTTTTCCTGCCTTTGGTTTTTGCTCTAAAGATCACAATGGAGAAATACTGTATAAAATAAAAATAGGATTGGATTCAGAAAAGTACTCTACTGTTCCAATTTCCAATTGTGTTCACAGAAATATTTACAATGGAAAAAAAGGGTTACTTTAAAACTTTAATTTGCAAGTCAGCCTCAAGTAACGTAAAGTGCAGAATTCTTTAAGGGTTAAAAACACCCAAATGCACTGCAATTGGTGAGGTTGATTTCTCCCCCACTCCCTCCACCAAAACCTGCATCTCTATCAGTCTCTGATAATTAGTATTATTTAAAAAACAAAGCAACTGTTCAACAGTGTTCTTGTTCTTGTCCCAAATCTTGTCTCTAAGCAAAATATTTCTTCCATGGTTTTGACAGCAGGTGCATTTACTGATTAGTTGATTGATTCAAAGCTATTGAGCAAATATTGAAATATTTTTTAAACGAACACTTGGTACTAAATGTTATGTTTGTTGTATTTTAATTCTCCTCTTCTTGAGTACCAATACATTATTTGTTACAATTCTTATGAATCAAGGATATTATTTTCATCTACTGAGCACAGAATTTACATATTTGTAGTCATCACTGATAACAATTAAAAATGTTGCATAAGAAGTTATATATAAACCCCTGCCAATTTCAAAGTTCTCACACTTTGGTGCATCTTTGATGCTGCAGATTCTTAAACAAAGGTGAGCTTGTACCATATTTACTACTTAAAAATATTAAGGTTCAGTGGTTCTCCATATGTGGTCGATGGAGTGGTTCCAGTTGAGTAAAACACAACAACTCGATATAGTTCGGAAGTCTTTTTTTCTTTGTAGTACTAACCACTCCTTCTGGTCTTCTCTGGTCACTTTCTTTTCCATCTCCCCAAAGCAGATGGTCTGTTCTCGCCAAGACTGCTTGCCTGTCAAGCATCCTCATCTCTTCTCATACAGTTCCCTCCATTCCTCCACGCCTGGGAAATTCCTTCTCTACCTTTAGGTCTATCTCAAATGTCAACCTTTTCTGTGAGACCCTCTTAGCTTTCCCCAGACTCAAGGCTTCCTGAAAAGTGATTTACAACTGAGACTACATATTAGAATCACTTGGAGAGATTTAAAAAAAAATACCAGTGTATGGATCAGTTATAGCAGAATATTCTGGTGCACAGTAGGTCCCTTAAATATTTTCAGGTAACAAATCTATTTAAATGAGGGCAAATAAAAGGCAAAAATGGAATGTATCTTAAGAACATGTAAAATAGTTTTGATATATATACTCATACTGTTCATTTTTGACAGTAAGGGCTGTTAATGGTAATAGGATAATGTTATTTATTCAACTTAAAGGCATTATTACATGGAAAATTCATTAACAATGATAAAGCACTTTATCCACATGTAGCATTAACTAAAAGATCAGAGTCATTAAGATAAATAGCTTAGGAAGCAAAATTTTCTTTTCTAGAAAATTAATGAATGAGGCTTTTGGAAGGATTTGTTAATTGATGTATAAAAAAATTTCTTTTCTCATGTTCTTCAAAAAGTTATTTACCTAATGACAAAAAATGTATTATGGAAATAAATATATATATTTTAGATCTTTGCTTTCTATTACTTTAACAATCCTTTGAAAATGTGGTATTCGCTATTGCTGTATTTATACGAACATTCTATGTGTCATATAAACAAATATTTGTAGATCAAGTAATTTTAGGAATATTTGGGAACTGTAAAGTTGCTATTAAATTTTTCTATAAATTTCAGCCCTTTGTAAAACAAATGCTAGTAAATATAAAAAAGTATGAGATTTACCATGCTAGAAAAATATAACATAGATCAGGGATATACTTAACAGGTTTACTGATTTGGTGGTGTGTGAAAATTATCCCTGAGGTGCCTCAGCTTGATATTTATTTAGTCTTTTGTTGTAGCTCACAGGCTTTTGTTCTGGGATTTCACTTTCAAAGGAGCCAGAGGCAACTGACAAGGGATGTGTTATCACTCTACATCATTCAAAGTGCTTGGCCTTGGCTTCCTTGTGAAGTAGTTCTTTCTTACAGTTCCTGTGTCAGGGACCCAAGTGACAGTCCTATTACTAGAACTTCAAGGAAAGAGGCCATGAGAGAAATTTGCTGTACCAGGCCATTGATACACCTGGTTGGCTTGAAGAGATTTGACCTGTCACAGATCATGGCTTCAAATTTGTTCATTCTTTAGAAAGAAATTGAAGGATAGAATTCAAAATCTACAAACAACTCATCAAGCTCAACACTAAAAAAACAAATAATCCAGTTAAGAAATGGACAGAAGAATAGACACTTCTCCAAAAAAGACATCCAGATGGCTGACAGACACATGAAAAGATGCTCAACATCATTCATCATCAGGGAAATACAGATCAAAACCACAATGAGGTACCATTTCACACCTGTCAGGATGACTAAAATTAACAACACAAGAAACAACAGGTTTTGGTGAGGATGTGAAGAAAGGGGAACCGTCTTGCACTGCCGGTGGGAATGAAAACCTATGCAGCCACTCTTGAAAACAGTATGGAGATTCCTCAAATTATTAAATATAGAACTACCCTATGATCTAGCAATTGCATTACTAGATATTTACCCAAAGGATGCAAAAATACAGATTCAAAGGGATACATGCACCCCAATGTTTATAGCAGCATTATCAAAAGCAACCATACTATGGTCCACTGACTGATGAATGGATAGAGAAGATGTGGTATTATATATACAATGAAATATTACTCAGCTATCAAGAAGCAGGAAATCTTGCTATCTGCAATGACACGGATAGAGCTAAAGTATTATGCTAAGTGAAATAAGTCAGTCAGAGAAAGATAAATACCATATTATTTCATTTGTGTGTGGAATTTAAGGAAGAAAATAGATAAACACATTGGAATGGGGAAAAGAATAAAAGGAGTGTGAGAAACAAGCTATTAGAGACTCTTAGTGATAGAGAACAAACTGAGGGTTACTGGAGGGGTAGAGGAAGCTGGTAAATGGGCAATGGCACTCCAAGGAGGGCACTTGTTATGATGAGCACTGGGTGTTGTATGTAAGTGATGAATCACTGAATTCTACTCCAGAAACCAATATTGCCCTGTATGTTAAAATTTAAACTCAAATTAAACTAAAAATAAACTTTAAAAAAAGGAAACTGAAGGAGACATGAGAGTTAGTACAGTCTAAGAAACTTTGAATGAAACCTTAGGTTTAACGGTAGTTTGGTTTCTTTCTTACTGATTCTAGACCTGTGAACCACAAGTGAGTTACTTCTTTTTAACAAAGAAGGAGATGAGAAAGATGGTAGGATGTTTTACGGGCCCATGAGAAATAAATGTGAACATTGTGACTTGTGCTTTTAACTGTTTCTAACAAGTTACTTAAGAGTTAGGATATAATTTAACACGAATAAATGGATGACGGGATGGAGAGGACACAAGACTCAACAGAAAAGAGAGGTGTGTTGGTTCAGGAGGGGAAGATAATATTTCTTTGCCTATCTCCTTATCCACATTTTTAATTTAAGAAATTGGTTATCTTCATTGCTCACAGAAAGTACTGCTCTTCTGTTATTTATCATACTGATAAAATCACTAAGAGAATGAACATAGATTATGAAACAGCTCTTTATGGGTATCATTTCAATTCAAATGCAGGCCTCAACTATTATTTTAAAAACTGATACTTGCAGTATGCAGCAGTTTGCATATAACCAATATAGTCAGCGCTAACACCCCCAGATTTAATCATCTCCTCTTTATATCATATTATAAAATCATATTATTGGAAATATGGGTACCAAGAATCTACTGAAGAAATTAAGCATATATTCATAATATAATACACTGATACTCAAGAAATATCACATAATAATTTCAGGTCTTCAAATATTTTTCAACCTGTCTGAATAGAAAATGTCAATATTATTAACTGGCCACACTTTAAAAGGTTATTGATATTTATTGATACTATTATTTATTGTGATGACTTTAAAAATAAAGCTCCATATACTGTATTACAGTTAGGGTAACACATTGGGTATATGGATGGGCTAGATACATCATATATATAAGATGGAACATTCTATATACCATATGAATATTTTTAGATCAAGTAGTGTTGAGAATATTTAGGAACTATTAAATTTTTTCTATAAATTTCAGGTCTTGTCAAACAAATGCTAATAAATATAAAAGGTAGATCTATTTTAGGAGATTTACAATACCTGAAAACTATATTTTTACCAGTAATTATATCTTACACTGCAAGAAATTGTTGGGTTTTGTCCTAAAGAGTAAATTGTATTTGAGTAAAGCCACACAGTGATTCAGAAAAATACCTAATATGGGCATGCAACATTTTATTTACTAATATTAAAGTGAAATTTTTGGGACACAATAATCAAAATTTTCTTTTTCATTAAATTTTATTTTGATACCCAAACCAATGCAGTCTTTTGGATGATCATCTACTCCTAGATCTAAGACAGGCTAGAAGATAGTTGATTTTATTTAATTATCAATCAGAACTCTCTCAAATGTGAATATGTTTTAAAAAATAAAAAAAAATAAGTATGAATGTCCATTAAGTGCTTTAATGCCAACACAACATTAATAGTACTAAAATATGGCCTTCAGCATTACTGCTAAGTAAAACAAAGCCCTTGTGTCTGAGCCATCCTCAGAAGAAAAAAAAGTATGTATTTCTTTTAAAAGAAACAGAAGTCATCACGGCACAGCAGTGAATGAAATGATCCTCCTTGATAAATTTGGAATATTTACTAATATTCTGAAATATCTAGAGGAAATAAAATATACCATTTTTAAAACAATGCCCTCAAAATTAGATAGCATTTTCCCTCTTTCTGATTACACCTGACACATAAATTGCATCTATGAACTTCTTTCTCAAAATTTTAGAAATTATCTTCTGATATAAATTTCTTGATTATGATTGGAAGTATTTGGAACAATATCTAGCAGTGTTGAACCAAGAGCAGATGGGGAGTAATTACCTGGAGCTTGGTTTTGAAAAAAATAAGAGGTGGCAAAAATTGAGTTGGAGATGCAGAACATTATCATGTCTAATTCTCTACAATTGACTATGATTCCATCAACAGGATTTTACCTTGAAGTTTTACTTTCTAAAGAATTCTTACCTGTTAGAGTGGTGATTCAACTAAATTGTGTAAGATTCACAACAACCTTATAATAACTAAAACCAATATAACACACAACTTAGTATTGGATATCTGACATGTGATTTTTATTCTCGATATGGTGAAAGTTCCCACTTACTGAGAATATGTTACTGCAGTATTTTTGACACCATCATTGAAATATTAGCCTCCTATAATGAAAGAGTCCTTTTAAAAAAGCTCTCACATGGAATTTTATTTCCTCTAGTAAAAATAATAGAAATTTAATTTTAGATATAAGCCTCTGCTGGTTAATTTAAAAACCAGTTAATTTTCATCTCTAGCAAGTCCTAGATTTTCTAAATTTATCACACAATTTTTTAAAACTAGGCTTTATTTGATGTCCATAATAAATTGCCTTGGTATGTTATCATTTAATTAACTCATAATAAGTACACTCTGTATCACATTGTCCTTTCAAAGCCAGAAAACCAGAGAGCCTGCTGGCTTTGTATACATATGTTTTCTCAAGATTCCAGAATCATTTAAATAGCATTCATTGACACGGTTGGCCATTTTGAGTTTTTATATCAAAATAAAGGAATGCAAAGTCAAGTTTAAACAAACTTATTAAAGCAGACATGGTAAAGAAGCCAAACACATCAGACTGTTCTTGAGTAACACTTTGCTTTCTCTCATTTTCATCACTACACATCTTAGCTTCCCAAAAGTATGTCACTCTTATCTTCAAACAAATGCCTTTGTCACTGTGTGCCAGAACCCAAGTGAAAACAGAATACAGCTGCATGCAGACATTGTCTTTTTTCCTTTCAGACATTGTCTTCTAATGCTATACAGTATACCAAATATTTATTTAACTCTTTGTCTAGATTGACCCCCATCCCTCCATACCTATAGCCTAAGTCTTGCCCCAGCCTGGATAAAAGCCTTTGTGACAGTCCTTTGATAGGACTCTACGAGACGATGATTGGGCACATGCTTTTAAGACTATAGTAACAGAGTTTTGAATGTTTCTTTCACACACTGAGGCTTGCCTTGAACTAATTTAGACTAAACTGCACAGATCAGCAATAATCCAACATTAGTACTAAATCAAGATACAAAGCATAGCACTGAACATCCATTAAGCGCTTTAGTACCAACAAAACACAACACGAATAGTACTAAAATATGGCCTTGAGCATTACTTCCATGTAAATCAAAACTCTTGTGTCTGAGCCATCCTTAGTAGGAAAAAAGTACATATTTCTTTCAGAAGCAGAAGAAAAAAAAGTCACAGCACAAACAGTGGAAATATGCCTCCTAGACAAATTTGGATATTCTGAAATATTCAGAGGAAATAAAAGACATCGTATTTTTAAATTTTTTTGAGTATAGTTGACACACAATGTTACATGAGTTTCAGATGTGTAACATAGTGATTCAACTTCTCTGTACATTTTGCTATGCTCACAAATGTAGCTCCCATTTGTCCCCATCCATCACTATTATACAATACCATTGACTGTCTTCCCTATGCTGTGCCTTTCATTTGCATAATTTATTCAGTCTATAACTGGAAGCCTTTACCTCCTACTTCTCTTCACCCATTTTGCCCACCCCTCTACCACCACCGCTGGCAACTGTCAGTTTATTCTCATAGTTATAGGAAAAAACATCATTTTAAAAACAATGTCCTCAAAATAAAATATCACTTTGCCTTTCTGACTACGTCTGACATGTAAACTGCACCTGTGAATTTTTTCCTCAAAATTTTATAAATTATTTTTGATATAAATGGAAAAGCTTCATTTTTTAAAAGATTTATTTATTTGAGAGCGAGCATGCATGCACTTGCAAGCTAGGAGGAGGGGAAGAGAGAGAGGAAGAGAGAGGGAGGGAGAAAGGGAGACGGAGAGAGAGGGAGGGGGAAAAGGAGAGATGGGGGTCGGGGGAGAGAGAGAGAGAGAAACTCAAGCAGAATCCATGTTAAGCACAGAGCCCGACTCAGGGTTTGATCTCACGAACCTGAGATCAGACCTCAGTCAAACCAAGAGTTCTGGTCGTCCAAACAAACCAGGAGCTCCTGGTTTTTTTTTGTTGTTGTTGTTGCTGTTGTTGTTGTTGTCGTTTTTTTGTTTGTTTGTTTGTTTGTTTGTTTGTTTTTTTGTCTAATTAAGGATCATCAGCTTATGGTAGATCATTAAAATGCAGAATTATGAAAAAAATTCATCAGAACAAGAAAATTTATCTTTGACTTTATACCTTTGATTTAGCCTAAGTAACCATCACAGAATTTTTAAGTTATCTTATCTAAAGAAGGAGCCAGAAAACTATGGCCTCTTTTTTTTTTTTTTTTTTTAAAGATTTTATTTATTTGACAGAGAAAGAGAGAGAGAGCACAAGCAGGGGGAGGGACAGAGGGAGAAGGGGAAGCAGGTTCCCCATTAAGCAGAGAGCCTGAGGTAGGCTCCATCCCAGGACCCTGGGATCATGACCTAAGGCAAAAGCATGTTTGACTGAGCCACCGCTGTGGCCTCTTTTTGAGCTTACAACAGCAGAGTTGAGTAGCTGTGAGAGACTCTTTGGCCTGCAAAGTCTAAATATTTATCATCAGGCATTTTATAGAAAAAAAGTTTAACAATCCCCAATTTAAAGGATTCAGAACTGGGCAAGATTTCTGAGTGTATGAGAAGACAATTCAAACCTAAATACCTAGGCACGTTGATGTGTACTGTATAGAAATGCAATGACTAAAAAACAGAAACTATGGTTTGTTCATGTTAAATTGCTGTAGCTGATCTAATTGTGGACCAGATTGTTCAGTTGATGTCTACACTGTGTCCTCATGATGTGTGGGAATTTGTGTTTGGAACACTATGCCCACAGCAAAGGGGCTGGACAGTGGGTGCTTCTGGGGACGTGTGATGCTACTGAGCCAAATCTGTATGAACTTTTTTTTAAGATTTTATCTATTCATTCATTAGAATACACAGAGAGGAGAAAGAGAGAGAGGCAGAGACACAGGCAGAGGAAGAAGCAAGCTCCATGGAGGGAGCCTGACGTGGGACTCGATCCCGGGTCTCCAGGATCATGCCCTGGGCTGAAGGCAGTGCTAAACCGCTGAGCCACTTGGGCTGCCCAAATCTGTATGAACTTGATAGGCAAGAAGGGTTTCATGGTTAAGAACTTGAGTTCTAGAGCTACTCAGACCAAAGTCTATCTCCACCACTTATTAGCCATATACATTAGTTGAGTTTGCTGACCTCACGACCCTCAGTCTCCTCATATGTAAAATGAGAATTTTGAGAATCCTAGGACCTTCTGCACCGGGTTGCCTCAAGGATTTAATATAAATGAAGGCCTGGGACATCTGAGTGGCTCAGTAGTTGAATGTTTGCCTTTGGCTCAGGTTGTGATTCCGGGGTCCTGGGATGTAGTTCCACATCAGGCTCCCCATGCCTCTGCCTCTTCTCTGTCTCTCATGAATGAATGAATGAATGAATGAATGAATAAATAAAATCTTTTAAAAAATGAAGGCGTGTGAAGTGCTTAAAATAGTGTCTGGCATGTGACACGTGCAGAGTACACGGTAGCTATCACTGCCTTAGCACAAAACTTTAAGAGAGCCAAGATACAGGGCTTCAAAAGGTAGGGCCCTGGACTGTCACTGACGTCAGAATTCTGAGAAATTATGTAATGGAAATAACTTAGAACTTGATATTCCCTTCATTTTCTAGATGAGGAAACAAAGGCTGTAGGTTTTATGGTGTAAATATTCTTCCAATAGAAGATACTCCTTGTTGGATTTTCTTATTTCCCTCTAAGTCCATCTGTGGTGGGATTTCGTCAGTCATATTTTCTATTCCAGAAATGAATTTTTAGACATCAAAACCTATCATTTGTAAAACACAATAGAGTCTGTAAAAACTGGCAGTACTGTATCCCTCCCATGGTCAAGAGACTGAAGGCTCTAATATCACTGTCCAGTAATAGTCTTTTTGAGCTCTTACTTTTCTTGCAAAAAAGAACCATCTTAATGTTGATCCTTTGTGTTTAAGAGTGTGTTTTAGCCACCAAATGGTGAACCTTGACGTCAGTAATTTTGCTAAGACAGTAATAGTGAGGTTGTTTTAAAATTTTTTTTTGAAACGTTTCTCAAGGCTGCTAAAATTTTGTGATAGGGGAAAAAAAAAAACAACCCTTTTTGTGCTGAGCAGTAATGTGAGCACTACATTTCATGCAGATGCATTTCCTACCTAGAGTTAACTCATTCTGAAAGAAGAGCACTTGAATTAGAAGGAAGTGGAGATAGTCTTACCCAGAAATTATGCATAGATCTGTTTAATAAACAGGGGTATCTTTTCTTAATGGAAGAAAAGAAGAGGAGGAAGGAAGAAGGAAGAAAGAAGAAAGAGAGGGAGAAGGCAGGCTGGTCTTGGGCTTCAATCTCATGTTCAAGCCCTAATGGGCGATCCAGTACTCAAGAATGAGCTTGACATAGGTCCTTGTATAAACATATATTTTCATCTCTCTAAGATAAATGTCTAAAAGTAAAATTGCTAAGTATGGTTAGTGCATGGTTAGTTTTATGAGACTGCTGAACTATTTTCCAGAGTGCTGAACAACTTGCATTCCCACCAGCAACATATGACTTATCCAGTTTCTTCTCATCTCTGCGCATATGGTTACCACTATTTTGTTAGTCATTCTGATACATGTGTAGTGACATCTCATTGTGGTTTTAATATGCATTTCCCTGATGGTTAATAATATTGGACATATTTTCTGGTGCTTATTTGCCATCTGTATGTAGTCTTTGATGAATTTTATTGTTATATATTTTGCCCTAATTTAATTAAATCATTTGAGAATTCTGTATATACTCTAGCCACACAAGTCCTTTGTCAGACATGAAATTGACACATATTATCTGTAGTCTTTGGTTGTCTTTCATTACCTTCGCAGGACTTCCACAGAGCAAAATTTTTTAAATTTTGATAAGATATAATTCATAAATTTTTCCTTTTAGAGATTATGTGTTTGGTGGTAAGCCTAAACTCTTCACCTAGTTCTCAGTCCTAAAGATTTTCTTTTTTTTTTCTAAGTGTTTTGTAGTTTTACCCTTAAGTCTGCCATCCATTTTGAATTAATCAGTCAGTAGACACTATAGAATGATATTTTCAGCTTAAATCATACAGGAGCCCTCACACAATTAGTGGTCTGTAATGTTCTAACAACTTGGAACAGGAACACAATGGAGAGGGTTGTAATGGACAATGGCTAAGAAGTTTCCATGAACCAGGACAGAAAGAGTGTTACCTCCCCAGACTTCCACATTTAATCCTAAAGACCCATAATCTCAACCAGACTAAGAGGAAAATAACTGCCTGAGGGGTCTAATGCTGAGTCACATAGCCAAAGATGTTTGCAAGTGGTTGTTAATTTTTCCTGTTTTCTAAAGCATTCAATAGATTGCTGACTGGCCAGTATCAGGGAATTGTGCCGTTTTGATTATTACATGCAAATTAATCTACTGAAAGAAAAAAGCACAAGCATTTAGTAGGACAAGGTTGTTCTATTTTTGACAGCATTTTAGTTATGGGTTCAAGAGTAATTACTGAAATAAATCATCAATAGGTGGTGGCAATATTGATTTTGTGTCAGCACCTGAGTAAACTATAACCCAGCCTCGGTCTGGAGCCATGTTCATTGTCTTTTGTGCTTTATTTTTGAATTGCTGTCCAAAAAAGGCTTTAGCTTCCACACGAAATTGCCTACTGAACTGCTTTCCCGGGAAACCTCACTGCCCAAATCACCTCTCCCTCACGGGCTCTCACCCTGAACAGTCTCCTTGGACTGTTTTACCGCACTCTCTTAACTAGTGTGAAATGCTAATACGGATTGCTGTGATTTTCCAACAAAGCGAAAGGAAAATGTGATTACTGGTCACAGGGTTTCATATTAGCACTTGCTTCTGCTAATTTAAAAATAGGCTGGACTGCAGGAAAACCAATTTCCTCCCTTGACATTAGTTTGTTCGGCTGTTCTTTGTTTAATAAATATCCTTTGGGTCCAAACTAATGTGAACAGGAGAAAGAGACATGAGTTCTATTAAATGCAAACTCAAAATCTTCCCGATTTAATATTACCAAAGACTACTCTGAACTTGATCTTTAAGTCAAAACAAAACAACTTCCACGGTTTTATTTATTTATTTTGGGGTTGGCTGGCTCAGGTAGAAAATCTTCTTTGATGTTCTGAGTTA
Organism: Canis aureus; assembly: GCF_053574225.1. Lineage (NCBI taxonomy): Eukaryota > Metazoa > Chordata > Mammalia > Carnivora > Canidae > Canis > Canis aureus. The sequence goes on along the minus strand of NC_135611.1, from coordinate 39,317,912 downwards.
TTAAAGGTGAGTCAGGCAACTTTGAATGGCAGGGCATTGAATCAAGATAATCTAACCTTAAATAAATTTAGATTACTATTTGTCTCATGCCAAGAAATGCTGCTTTAGATGACAACAAAAGGCTGAAAACGAATCAGAATGTATAAACCAAAGCTTCTACAAATTTCCATCTCATTTAATTGTCTCTTAAATTTTGATGAGGACTGACTGGCTATAAGCATATCCTAGATAAATAATTTTTCCTATTCCTCTTTAATTGTGGTATGTCATTTGAATAAACATTTTGGCTTTTCTAGTTCGAAACCCAGACTCCTAATTTTTCACCTGTTATTTTACCTCTGTTGATACATATATACAAGCAAAGCTGTCTTTCTTCATCGCTCGATGCCCCGAGCCTTGCTCAGCTGCAAACCAGGGAGTCTCTCCACTCCACTTTGCCTTTGCTCCTGTTTACTGCGAAGATTTCCACATCATCAAAAAAAACTTAAAATATGAATAATGATCTCATTTTGCCATTTATACATCACTCTGCAGTTTATTAAACAGTTATTACCTCATTTGAGAGGCATATTGTCTATATTTTATCAGTAAGGAGATTGAGTTTCAAGGATTGACAGCACATGCCCACGTAAGACCACACACTTCTTAAATAGCAGAGATACTACTTAATTCTTGTTTTCTACTCTGTATCTTTCTTTCTTCCATTACTACAGGTTAAGGGCTCTCTGCTTTTAATGTTTTTTTTTTTTTTTCCAGGCTTCTTTAACTCATTTTTTCCTCCCTTGAATTTTTCTCTCTTTTCTGCCTTTGTCCCTTGGCCTCTTCCCCAAGTCTAATTGTCTCTGTTCAAGTTGCCAGGAATAGACCTCATTCTCACAGATAAATCCTTGTGCAATCCATAAACATGCATTTTGGTCCCCCTGCCCAGAATACTTTTTTAAGAAATTATATATGCTCTTGTAGATGTCCAGGGCAACTGTGCCTGCAAGGTTTTTTGTTTTTACCCTTGCATATAGTAAGCACTCTCTGAGTGTTCATTGAATGAGTCAGTGAGTATATATTAGAAATCTTTGACATGCCATCAAAACATTTCCAGCCTTCTCTAGGGGGTGTCAGGCTAATGTAAATGTGAGCGGAAAACTCTGCAAATGTCAACAGGCTATAAATAATCACCTGGTCTATCAGTGCAGGGAATTTACATATACAGACATTTCCTCTGATGAATGCTAAATCTCATAATGTAAAGGAACACCTACTTAGAAAAATTAAATACCAGAACAAATACAGAGGGAAAGCATGGGCTTTGGATTAAAACTCTCGCTTACAGTCTCAGGTTTACCTCAGACAAGTTACTGAATACTTCCGAGCTCTGGTTTCCTCATTTGAAAAGAGGCTGTCACATCTCCCCCACATGGTTATGCTGAGAAACAAATGAGATAATGTCTGAATGGTGCCTTTGACACATCATATGCATTTTATAAATGTCACTTCTATTCTTTTTTTCTCCCAAGCCATAAAGGTCACATTCAAGTTTGACCCTTTAAAAACTGACAAATCACTGAAGTGTAATAGGTATTAAATTCTCTATAAGCATATTACAAACTTGGAACCTTAAAATGTGAAAAAAAATTTGTTTTGGGACACAGATGCCTTTTAAACTCTGATCAGGGCAGTAATGGGACTCTGTAAAATTGGAATATTTTAACATATATCCTTTCATCTAGATTCTATACTAGGCTTTCAAGACAATGGGAAAAGAACAAGTTTTGGTCCCTTTTATCAGAGGTTCAGCTTGGAGCAGTGAAGGGCACACATGTGAGTGCAGCGTGGGCAAGGGTTGATAGGTGGAAGCCACCAAAACCAGAAGAATTACAAATGGTATCTCCAAGGCTGTCACACTGGAGCCACTCTGGAAATTAAACATTTTCTACCTACAAAAATATTTTAGAGGGGAATATCAAGCAATGCAATTTATTCTAGGTCCCAGAATGGTTATGCCTTTGGCATTAAAAAGCTCAGAGGCTGCCCTGACTTCTTGTGTGCAATTTGAGTCTCTGTAGCTCCATTTGCCTGTACTTTGACACAGCCTCAGCTGCTATGTGAGGGATGGCTGCTTGCTTTTTGTATCCATACCAAGCGAATATGGCTTGCAAGTCCTACTTCAACAAGGTTTACTCCTCAACCCTGATCCTAGAGAAATCTCATCTACCCATCATCAGTCTCTGGGATATGTCACCGCAGAGATACTCGCACAAATCCAAGGTTGGGAAGGTCTTATTCTCGCAGACTAGGTGGACAGAAGTGACTTAGGAAAATTGCAACAAAGCATGAAAAGATGAGAATTGACCACTCCTGCTTAATGATAATACTAGAAAGAATAAAAACAGAAGAAGGAGGCTCTTCCCAGTGTCCATGTCTTAAGGAAAGCCTACGAACATACTTCCATAGGAAGACATACTTCTCGTTAAATTCATATAATGCCACAGGACAGGACTATTATCCCCACTTTACAGACGAGAACACTTGGTCCAGAGGCTAGGCCCGAAAGTGAATGTGAAAGTCAGTCTGATTCTAAGATCCATGTGGTTAGGTCTTAACCATGTTATTTTTTTTCCATGTTGTATTTTGACCCCAGGTTCTTATCTAACCCTCAACCCTCCATTTCCTATTTTTATGTTCTTGTATTTGTCATAATCTTTCAATGGCCATTTCATGTTTTCCTCAGTAGTTCTGTAGCTTTGAGGTTTTCTTATTCCACACTTGTCAAAATGTATTGGTTTAAGGCTTCTAATCACTCATATTGCTCCTCCAAGATGTTCTGTACTACAGAGTCCTAAATCACTTTTCAATCTATTGAGTGGAGCAAGCACTGCCTATACATGTGTGCTTCACACCATGGCTATTTTGAGAATTAATTACCCCATATTGAAAGTGGGCTACTCTACTGTGAGCATCTTAAAGACAATGACTAAGAGAAAGGAAAATAAGAAAGAAGGAGAGCTGAGATCACTGAGGAGGCATACTTCTGTCCCTTTGGCTCATCCTCTGATAGTCTAATTTTACCCCTGTGTTTAGAGACTTCACTGACTCAGGATCTGAGCATTTTAGTTCTCAGCATGTTCTATCAGTGCAGATATTTTCAAATGCATTCAAAAGCAAACCTACGCAAAAGGTAAGACTCATAGAACAGGAAAGTACAGAGGTAGATGTAATTCTGAGTCAACCACTCAGTGATGTCACCAAGGGCTCAGTTTATTTCCATCCTCCACTATGTTTTCCATAGAGCCACTTTGTCCTCAAGTGGGCTTCCATCATGAAGCAAAGATGGTTGTAGCAGTTCTATTCATCATATCTATAATCCAGGAGGGGACAGAAAATTTCTTCTAGCAACTTCCTCAGAAGTCCTTAGATTTCTCCTCTATGCCTCCTTGACCTAAACTGGATCTTATACCTTTCTTAAGCCAATCTCTGTCCTAACAGGCCAGAGGAATTGCATTAGCTTATTGGCTTAAGTCTGGGTTATCTGAGCCAATCACCATGGTGAAGAGAATCAAATTGTCCTCACTGGTTTAGACTAAGATGTGCCCACCTCTTAGCTGAGGATAGTGCCACCTTCTCCCAGAAGCCATGAGCTTTGAGGTGGATGTACAGAGTAAGGAGTAAGAGGAGAATGAACACTAGGCAGATCACCACCAACCAAGAGGGTCCACTTATATAAAAGGAAATAAAATAACTACCAGAATGTAAGAAATTCTTACTGGATATACTATACTCTTGGTGAAACTGGAGGGTGAGTCTGTTTCTGGGAAAAGTATATTAACACTTTCAAGACGTCCATCAGTATACTGTTGTGGTATATACTTTTTGTATGCATAGTACAATTCTCTCTAGTATTCTAGAAGAAGAATTCTATGTATACTTTTTGTATACATAGTACAATTCTCTCTAGTATTCTAGAAGAATTCTAGTATTCTAGAAGAATTCTCTCTAGTATTCACTCTGTTTCTCTTCTGGATTCTTCTTAGCAAATGGCAATCGATAAAATTATTAGCAAAGGAGTCTTTTTGCATAAACTTCCTTTTTGGTTTGAAAGCAATTGTCATTCACTAATGTGACCAATATTTTGAGCACCATATGTGTACATGATACTGTACTTGGCCTGTGAGGTATACATAGAAAAGATACAGTAACTGAGTTTAAAGATCTTATAATCTAGTAGGGTCAAGAAGACACGTTTTTAAATAATGAACTTAAAGTGGCACTGGTACATGCTTAATATAAGTACCAAGAACTCTCAAAGTCCAGAGGTGGGAAGATAAGCTCTAGCCAGGCACACTCAGCAAGAAGCATCAGAATGGAAGACTGAATCTGTACACTAACCAGTTAAAAAACCCATCAGTAAGTGAAATATTTAGTTTGATACGGCTGAAAAGATCAGCTGGAGGAGAAATTTTGAATTTAGCCTTGAGGATAATGTGGAGCAGGGAATGTATATGAAGTAGTTACAGTCAGTGGGTATATTAGTCAGGCTCCAACTAGGAAAACAGAAACCATTCTTTGTTTTTAAAGAGAGTAAATGTGATGCCAAGACTTGTTTACATGGGTAATGAGAGAGCTGAGAAGCCAAACACAGACCATAACACAACCTGCAGATAAGTGTAGCAGGAAGCTACTGCTATCTTTAGAGAGAGGGACAGAAGGAACGTGTGGGGTAATGGAGAAGAGGGGCCTGTGTCACCCAGCAAAATCTGGAAACTTAGAGGACCTATTCAGAAGGAATTAGATCCAAAGAGGTGATGAAACTGAAGATCTTACCTGAGGCAAGGGGCCAGGGGAGAAATATTGCAGCTTCTTCCTGTATCTTCCCAGTCTCACTCCAGGGCTCCGTCTCCCACTGGCCCAACCCTGCCAGCACCCAGCTGATAACATGCTGGAGTCTGCCACTTGTGCAATGGAACAGAGTAGGGAAAAAATGGAGAAATCAAGGAATGGACCTCAAAGTAAACAGGCTCAGTAATGGCACAGTAGGAAAATCCAAAGAACACCACCAAGTCTCTGCCAAAAGAGATGAGGCCCCCTGGTGGGTCTACAAGGGTGAAGGTGAGGGCTAAGAAGGATCATTATGCCTGGATGCTGCTTGCATGGATTGGGTTAAAGGAGAGATGAACCAAAAAAAAAAAAAAAAACAGTAATTATTTAAATGAAACAGGAATTGAGAAGGCAAATGACTCCTCTGAGAGAATGGATATCACTATAGGAGAACATGGAACCAGAGCCAGAAGAGACTGTCATCTTCTCAAAGAAACCAGATCATGAAACAGTGCCAAATATCACAGTCATCACACACTTCCATATTCCCCCTACCTTCATGTAGACTGACTTTTCATTTCTGTGTCAAAATATAAAAGCATCTACTATATACATTGAATTACATATTTAAGAAGTCAGATAAGGAGAAGTTTCCATGTCAGAGTTTCCCATTGGATCAAACCAATGGCTACATTTTCCATTTACAGCATAAACTCAGATTCCCAACACCGTTTTTCTAGATGGCAAGAGAGCACACATTTTTCCACATAGCTGGATTATTAAGCACAGTCCAAAAGGCCAAATTGTATTATCTAATTCTTGTCATATTTCATAAAAATGGATACCATAAATACAGTGGTGGGAACGGAGCAAGGCAACAGCAGATGATGCAATGTCTACAAGATAACACAAGGGAATATAAATGAGTTCACATATCAGTGCTCGAACCCCAACAACCCAACAGCTGTGTGCCTTCTCATCCTGTCCTTGCCTAATCACTCAGGACCCATATTTATTTCTTATCACTTGGGTGGCTTAAGTCTCATCCCAAAGACTAGTCTGTTTCAACAGATTCTTTCAAATGACTATTCTTGCTATAACATTTTCAGAGAAGATTAATGCTGCTTCAAAACAATAACACTAAAAAACAAAACAAAACAATAACACTGCTTTTGGGGATGATTGTAACCACCTAATAATAGATCAGTCATATGACTGACTAGACACCCCAACTCCCTGTTCATGTCAGTAAAACAAAGAGAAATAAAGAAGGAACCCTTTCAACATATACATCACATGCTATAACTCATCTGAAATGAAACCCCTATTTATTCATCTCTTTTAGTAGCCTGCATTAGTAAGTTGCCTGCTCTGTGGTTTATAAATTATTTTAAACTCAAACACTTCTGTTCCAAAATATAATGTATGTGTTAATATTGTAGACTAGGACTCTGTTGCTGATAATACAGGAGAAATTTAACTAGCTTATAAATGTTAAAATGTAAAAGCAGAGGAAGTCCTGCTATTCATCTTCTCTGCAATATTCAGACATTCATGAAATTGAAAGTTAATGTACCAGGGACTTTCATTATCTGACCCATTCCATCCTATCTATTAGATTCTCAAAGCACTGGAGACAGAGGACCAATATGTCACCAACACAGGACTGGAAAGGTCACAAAAACGAAGCATCAATAAAGCACTACTTCTGAATTAAATTTCACAGCACTCAGCAGAAAATATGTTCCATAGACTAAGAGTATTTGTAAGAATGAAACTGATAGCTAGACACAACTTGAAGAAAATAGAAAAAGCATTTGACTTTAAAAGACTATTAAAAAAATAAAAGACTATGAAAACCATGTGTGTATGTATATGTGTGTGTATGTGTGTGTGTATGTGTGTGTGTGTGTGTATACAGACACACACAAAAAGGCACTATTTTAAATGCTGGATGTGGAAGCTAAAAGAACTCTGCATTAGAACCACAATAAAGTTTATAGTCACAGAATTCACTAGCAAACAATGCAGTCCTGCTCAACTACTCTTTTTTCCTTTAAGCATTTAGTAGAATACTGTGTAGGACTTTTAAAGTCACTGTGGTTTTCAATAATTTTCCATGAATCACATAGTCTAATGTATACATTAGTGAGTTTATCATGATCTTTGCTATTTTTACTGGCTGAAATGTGTAATCTTAATCTGCTTGATAAAAATTAATCCACCAAAGTCTATGACTTCTTTTTAGCTCTCCAAATTTTTAATAACTGAATACTCAATGATTTAACAAGTATGTTCTTGAGATTTGCTGAAAATATTATAATCATAACTAGGTGTCATGAAGATGAAGAGGTGAGCATTAATGGGGCTTTCTTTAAATCAGCTGCAGATACAGGAGAATATGTAAAAGGATAAAGAGCAGGACAACATAGGCTAAGGGGCCAATGGCCATACAATGGATGTTAAAAGAGCTCCCAAAAGGGAACACATGCCAAACCTACTGGAGAAGGATTGCCAACTAGTGGTCCCCAGGCATTAGGATTTCAATTTTTTTTCCTTTTTTATGTTTCAAGTTTTTATTTAAATTCTAGTTAGTTAACAAACAGTGTTAATGTTAGCTTCAGGAGTATAATTTAGTGATTCACCACTTACAAACAACACATAGTGCTCATCATATCAAGTGCCCTCCTTAATACCCATCACCTGTTTAAGAATTTCTCTTTGAAATGATGGAGGACAGGCACTGAGTTGGTATGTTTATCTTATTCAGAAAAATCTCAAGTTTTATTTTTAAGGTAATAAAATTTTTAAAGATCTATTTATTTATTTGAGGGAGAGAGAGAGTGCGAGTGTGCGCATGTATAATACGGGGCAGGACAGACAGAGAGGGAGAAAAGCAGACTTCCCGCTGAGTGTGGAGCCTGAGGCAGGGCTCCATCCCACCAGCTTGAGACCATGACCTGAGCTAAAACAAGAGTCCAAAGCTTAACCAACTGAGCCACCCAGGTGCCCCCTGAGTTGGTATTTTTCTAAAAAAAATATTAAAAACAACAATCCTGCTATTTAAAATCATTAACACTTTATTTCTTTTTTAAAATTTTTTTGAAGATTTTATTTATTTGAGAGAGAGAGAGAGAAAGCACACAAGCAGGGGGGAGGAGAAGAAAGGGAGAAGCAAACTCCCCACTGAGCAGGGAGCCCAAGACAGGGCTTAATCCCAGGAATGGGAGATCATGAACTAAGCCTAAACCAGATGCTTAACCAACTGAGCCACTCAGGCACCCTATTAATATTTTACTTCTAAAAAGGATATTTTCACACAAAAATTCAAGAGAACATTATCTGAGAATAAAAATTATCAAATAAACTGAAATCAGAGACTAACTCACTACATTTACTACCATTTATTTCTCTTGGGAAAAAGTCTTTCAGAGACTAGGATTTGGGAGTTTGGTTAAATCTAAGGGTTAAATGCACAGTGCAACACAAAAGTGATACAGGACAGTATTACTGGCCACAGAGAAAGAAGCAACAGATATTGCTGTGATAAAGTCATTAGGTACTGAAAAGTATTTGTTATACTGCCGGCTAAACACAAAAGCACCATAATTGGAGGGACCAGGAAGCAGAGTGATTTTGGTCTGGGGTGGGCTGTGACTTAGCTCCAGACCAGGAGGGACAATGAAGCCCAATGGAGACAGCCCATGGAAGAATGGAAAGGAGAGAGATGAACGGAATTGGCGATCAGGAGAGGAGACAGATTTCAGGGACAGTTTTATGTTGTGGAATATTGGGAAAATTCTCCTAAATGCCCTCTTGTCAGTAAAAAATCAATCGGAGTTAAGTACACATAAAAAGACAAGGAAATTCACATCTTTTTTATGGCTCTGTCAATGAGAGAGACAAATATCAGCTTAGATAATAAGAAGGGTAAAATTAAATATGAACACTCACTCTTATCCCTAATATCTTAAAAGACAATTTGGTAAGCATTACATTTTTTAAAAAGATTTATTTATTTATTTAATGATAGACATAGAGAGAGAGAGACAGAGAGACAGAGAGACAGAGGCAGAGACACAGGCAGAGGGAGAAGCAGGCTCCATGCAGGGAGCCCAATGTGGGACTTGATCCCAGGACTCCAGGATCGCGCCCTGGGCCAAAGGCAAGCACCAAACCACTGATCCACCCAGGGATCCCCTGATAAGCATGACATTTAAAAAAATTTAACTCTCTGAAGAAAGGGAGAAAAATGTTATGATAAAATTAACTTTACTTTTATATCTAAATTATTTTTACAAGTCCCACAGGCATTTATCAGCAATTATAGCTTTACCCATGTATTACATTTTTCTTCTCTCCTTGACATGACTATTTTCTCTCTCCTTGAGTTTTCTATCATATCACACAATTCAACTTAAAATATTCTGGTATTAGGACACTAATCAGACAATTAATATTCCACTAAAATGAGAAAAGAGAGAATATAACTTCTTGAAAAAATGTGATATGAAATAATTTAGATTTTAGTGAAATAAGAGATTAAAATCATGGCTCTTTTTTTAAAAGATTTTATTTATTTATTAATGAGAGACACAGAGAAAGAGATAGAGGCAGAGAGAAGCAGGCTGCATAAGGGAGTCCGATGTGGGAATCCATCCCAGGACTCCAGGATCACGCCCTGGGCAGAGGGCAGAGGCTCAACCGCTGAGCCACCCAGGCATCCCTTGTTCTTTGATATAAAGGAAGAAGTGTGTTCTACCAAATGTTCTACCCAAAGAAAGGAGTCGTGCTCCAACAGCCCAAATATCACTAATTCCTTAAATGTCTTAGTCTATTAAATTAAAAAAAAATTGGCTGAAAATTTTCAGTGTGTGCATTCAATAATTGCTGTCGGATGTGATTACCATTCCTGTCTAGATCACTCATATGCAGTCAGCTGCTTACAAACACTCCGAACCATCCGCCAAGTTTCCCCTCAACCAGCTTTGGGAATGAAGACTTTAGAAAATATTTTAAAAATAACTCTTTTCTCGGTTTCCCTGAACACACGGCTGCCACGTTTCCTAAGCCTACAGGTCTGTTTTAAATTCAAATGGAATCTGAGCATCTTGACAGAAAGGGCCCCAGAGAGGGCTTGTCCAATTGACAACAGAGAATCCAATAAGTCTTTTCATCTTAAGCTGTAAGATGTTATGTCGGAAGGAAAAGAGGAGAACAAGAGCAAAGGGAATGCTAATAGCCTGAGCAGGTTTGGGGTGAAAAGTCTCTTTTCTTGCTCTTCACCATTCGCACATGCCCAAATTTACCTACAACTAAAACTCTAAAATTAGTGAGTGTGGTAGTTGTACCCATGGGGAGAACATTTAAAGCTTGATGATTTGACCTACTTTTTCCTCAGATTTGGAGCATTTGATGTCTTTATTTGACATAAATATTTTATTTTAAGATCAAATGAGTTTGTATGCAACCTCAACTTCTTTTGCAACTGATGGTTGTTTATTTAAAGATGATGAAGTTTAGTTGGACCTCGATATTTTAACTTTATCCTCCCACCAGCAGAAAAAAGAGAATTTACTACATTTCTACAAGAAACTGTATTTCTCCTACATAAACCAGAGGGTTAAGCTTTAGTACTGGTAAGATGTATATAACTTTGTAATGGAATAATTCTCCAGTAGGTAGACTGTAGACTCCTTTGAGAACAGTGCATTATAAAGGTTAGGAGAGGTAAGAATAGAGAAAAAAAAAAAAACTGCCTAGCAAGAACCTATTTAACATGCTTCCTGTTACTATTCTCAGAGACTGCTATTATAGTTTAATTAGATCTCCCTGACAAAATTCATTACAGAAAATCCTGGCTTACTGAAAAAATAATAAACGCAGCTCATTCATAACCTATTAGTTACTTTGCTTTTAAGGAACTAGAATGTTTTGCCTTTCTTTCTTTTCCCTTATCTTGAAGACTCAAATGAAATGTAACAAGTAGTAAAAGGAGAACAAATGAAAGCAGGTGGTAAACAAGCCAACAAAATGCACCAAGCTGCCCCGGTCTTTCATAACATCCTCCTCCACCTAATGAGACAGAAGTGTAAATGGAAAGAGTTTATTGGGGCTGAGTAGAATACAAAGAGACTACACACTTAGGTTCTTTATTTCCCTTGCTAGTGTTGTAAATCCAAGCCCTAGGGTGGTGGGGGGTGGAGGTTAGTTTTTTTTTTTTTCCACTCTCTTGTATGAACACATCACCTATAACTCAACAAATCTCTTTGAGTTCACTCTTGCAAGCAACTCGCTCTCCATCCACCTTCAAGAATCAACCTTCTCAAAAAAAAAAAAAAGAATCAACCTTCTCATATATTTTCCTTTATTGATCCCTATATTAATCAGAATAAATGACACAATTGTTTTTGAAAAAAAAAGAATCAACCTTCTCAAATGCAAATTTCATTTACATCATGTTCAAACCTCTTCAATGGCATCCTATGACCTGTGAAATGATGAACCCAATTATATCAGAGCAACCAAGTCTTCCCATTATCTGGCATCTATGTAAATCACGAAACTTATTTTGCTCTCTCTTTTCTGGCACAGCTCACCTCGCTCAAAGTTACAGCCTGCCCCGGAGAGAACCATCTGCTGCTCCTTAGAATGAGAACCTCCAAGGCCGTCTCATGCCTCTGAACATTAATACATGAGGCTGCCTTTACCTGAAGTGTTCCCATCTCCATCCCCATCCACCTGGAAACATTTGGAAACCACAGGACTCTGGATTTTACTAAAAATAAGCAAAATTTTCAGAAAAAATATAAGGGAGAATTTGCCTCTTTCCTTCTTCTCTATAATTGTGAGGTCAGGTAAAGAAAGACTCTGTCATGCATTAAGTTCATTCCTTGAGAATGAGATGACCACAACTGGTCTATCTTGGTAGCATCACACTCTGTCCACACTCTGTCCATGACTCTGTCCTGAGAGTCACACATTTCTCCTTCCCTTCCCAGACATACTTGCCAGATCACACACAGAACACTGCTGCAGACAGGGGCCCAGATAATCAATCTACTATGTTCATCTCACTCGATTTAAGTTTTACACTTAGTCCAGTTTATTTGAACTCTGAAGGTTAAGGAATCCCATTAGTAAAGTATTTTCTGTGAGAAACAGTACTTCCTTTTGACTAAACCCATCTCTCTCAGGTTGTAAAGAAAGTTGGTTCCCTTGTAATAGCCATCCAGGATTGGATGAACAAATTTGCGTTCATGATATTCATATTCTTCACAGGTTTCAGATTTTGACCACAGCTCCCTCTGTTTCCATGTTACAAAGAGGCTAAAGACTTCATGGTTTAATCTGTACTCCTCTGGTGTACCTGGCAAGCCCCTATTCTTTTGTGTATTCTTGCTGTGGTCACGATATCTTTCTTTCTTCAGCTTGCCTGGACTTTAAAGTTCAGTGACCAAGGCACAAAATCTCCCAGGTGTGGCCAAACTCTGTTTTGTTGTTGTTCCTTTTATTTTTTATTATTTTTTTTTTTTGTGGTTTTTCGCAAGGATAGGGCTGTGGTTTGTTTCGTGTTATGGGCCTTCCCGTTGATTAAAATCATTTCTTTGGCATTTTAGGAAAAGGATCTGCACGGCCCATTTCCAGAACGGATGAAATTTAATTCAGTTCCAGTCAAGAAATATTGATTGTGCAATGGCCATGAGCTCAAAGCTCTCATAACTGTGTTAAACAATGGTTAAAATCCATCATTTTATTAGCTTAGTAGAGATTGGGGCACAGCATAGAATATTAGTGCTGGGCAGGGTTTAGGAAATCAGCAGTCCCAATAGTTTTAAAACTTTTTTGAATCCAGACAGCATTTTCTTCAAATGAAATTTCATTACAGTGCTCAGCCAATGAAATTGGGTCTAGTTGAAGTAGTTGCTCAAGAGACAGAAATGTTTCCCATGAGCCTTCTCCACCACATTCACACACACGTTCACAGAACATAGAGTTTTAAAGACTCAGCTCAGGCCTCATCCTTTAGGCGTCACTGTGTATTTTCCAGAAAGACAACTCAGATGACAAATCCGAGATTATAGATAGGTAAGTTAGAAGACAGAGATTGCCTGACTCCTGATTTAGGACCCATTCCCCTACATTTCTTGTATTTTCCTCTAGATGCAACTCATCTAAAGTTTTTCTGTCTGTGCCTTGTAACAGCTTTCTTCTAAACTGATTCTCTGAGTCTATCATTCTACTCTGTCTGCATTCCCTGTCTCTGCCTCTCCCCTTTTCTCCCCTTCCTCCGTCCCTTTATTTGTTCCTTCTTTGTCTCCAGCTTTATAAATAAATGTGTTTTTCACACTCCCCTGTATTTGTTTAACTTCCCAAGGCCCTAAGTTGGCAGAAGCCTGACCTCGGGCTTCTAAGTTATGCTTCCACTCAATCAGACAAATCAATGTCTATTTGCACTCAGGGCTAATTTGTCCTGAATGTATTCAGAATGCATTTACTTGTTCTAATTCCTTTAACCTACCTCATTTTCCTACATTCCTTTCCTTGATCAAGGAAGATGATCTGATTAGGGTTTCTGCTGAAAGCAGTCCTGTGGTCTCTAAAAGTCCCTTTGATACCCTTGTGGGTAGAGGATGATTGGCATTAATAATATCCCTCATTCAGCTCCTTTGTATACCGCGAGCAGCAGCTGAGGCTGCTTCAAAATCCACTGCTGCATGTTTTGAGAACTGCCAAGAAACAGCAACATGCCAGCAGACCTGGCAACAACAAGAGCCTGGTCCTGATGGATGAGTGCACACATAACAGCTGAGAGAACCATTATAACACAACAATGATAACTCTGGATTATCCGTTGCAAGGCCATACCCACATGGCCTTACTTATAGATGTAATACGATACAAATGAATGGCGAGCAAAGAAAGTAGTTGCGTCTTTTTAATTTAGGAGTTGTCAACTTTTTTATGCTGAAAGTAAATATAACAAAGAGAGAAGACATTAGATCAAAAATAGGAAAACTAATCCTTACCCCATCTTCGTGATACTTTGTTATTGGAGCTCATGACCTTCTTTGGAGTAAAGTATGTGTGAGGAAGTTGAAGAACCATTAGTAGAATATTCTGTAGCAGTAGAGGGTCCCAAGATGGATGCTGCCCTTTAAAAAAGCCTGCTGAGCTTGACCAGACATTAGTTACACATCTTTTCCTTACAGCTCTGCATTATCACAAAAGATCATTCTGGTCATGCTAGCCATGGAGGATTACTTCACCATACTCTAGCAGGAGGGTTGAATGAGTGGAGGGTGGAGAGACAGTGAAAAGAGACTAGAAATTGCTCTAATTTCCTAATCCGATGCATTGTGACTAATGAAACTCAATAGGAATCTATTCACTGGAGAAAGGACAACACTGCTGGCCACCACGGAGCCACTGGTATTTCTAATATGCACATTAACTATAGTAATATCACAACTACCAACACATATATTTTAAAAGAGAATCGTGGCATATTCTGTTCAAGTTCTATGTTCCCTGAACAAAAATGTTGCCATGGAAACCTCTACCATAAGGCAGGTGTAGTTGTGCAAAGGACTATGGGCTATGAAATCAGGTTCCCATGGCAACATTTTTGTTCAAAGCCTGAAGAATCTTAAATACATGTGCCAATACATTTTATTACCCGGCAGGATACACAGGTGGGATTAATAAAGTTCAATATTTGCTCAACTAAAAGTTGTAATCATGGTAAAAATAAATGAATTAGAACCAGTTCCTATGGATAGCTTACATAAACAGTTTGGAGTTGTAACACTACTTCCACATGTATATACGTACATGTATCTGAAGTATTTAATTGGTAACTTTCATTAAATCTATAAGGCAGGAAAATCTTCACAAAAATGCTGAGATTTAAAAATTTGAAATATATCTTCAACTCACAATTCACTGATGAGATTAAATCACTCAAGCTTACCAAGGAAATTAAGATCATACTATCCACCTGTAATAGAACCAATTATTATGGTGGCCAAACAGCTAAAGGAAAAACCGCCAGGTTGATTCATCTGTATTATGTGAGCTCATGCTAATAAAATGTGCCAGTTGGGATATTTATGATAATTGCCACTTCTAGAGCCTCAAAACATTCATATAAATATGCCAAGAGTCGAATTAAGAAAAGCTTTTTCCTTTATCTTTTACAAATAATCCAGAAAGTAATAATCATTCATTATAGTATATTTCAGAAAATATATAAAGAAGATACACTACAAAAGACAAAGAAATTATCACATGGAGATGCTTGAATAAGTTTTGAAGAGAAGAACTTATTCTTCATTACCATTTCACATCTTATAGTCCCATAAAACTTCAAAATCAAGTTGATAAACACTGCAGTGCATACTCCAGGAGCTCAGAAACTGTTTGCTTTTGTTCATCATTGCTCTGTACAGTGCCTGGACATACTAAACATACAATAGCTATGTGTTGATGAATGAGTGAAATACATTATGAATTCAAGTAACAACGCATCTTGGGTCTTTCACAAAATTCTATAAATAAAAATCAGTGATTCAAATGAAATTTTCCCATTAGTTCACATTTTAAATTTAGAAATGCATTGTCATCCTTTTTGATTGTTTTGTAATTACTATTGGCTCCCAAACCTTTACCAATGTTTCCTTGTCTTTTTTCCCCCAGCCATTTTATCAAGTGGTTGGTGATCTACAATCAAACATAAATGCACCAGGAGAGCCAAGCACATAAAGGAACCATGGGGACCTTTTTATAAAATAGGGCATTCATTCTTTAAAATGCAATGAACAAATTCCTACTTTATCCATTTTCTAAGTTCCTTTTTCAGGTTCTTGTTTGGGGTGGCACATCTGTTACCACTTGTATATTAAACTCTGGTCTTCTAAACAAATTTTTAAACCAAATTTCATAGAATTTCCCATCATTCCCCAGAGATGCTGAGAATTTAAAATCTTATAATGGGGCCACAGTTATCAAACTCATTTCCAAAATTTCATGTATTAGAATAGGTTCTTAAGAGAGACCAGTGTATCACAACTTTTCAAAGCAGTGGGTCATCTGCAGTGTAAAGACACAGAATTTAAAAACTAGAAGACATCTCTGAGACATCCCAGAACTTTGAGGTGCCTGTGTAAGAAAAATGGCCAGACTCAGAGCAACGTGGAAATCCATCAGCTGAGACAATGCACTGCAGCCTTGTCCAAGAGGACCTGCTCAGCTGAGAGGTCTTGGGTGAGTTATAGTCCTCCTTAGGCTAAATAGTTAACAAAGCAACTCTCAGTGTAGAGGGGTTTTGTGAGCATCAAATGAATTTATGTGTGTTAAAGCACATCATTGAATACTTTTTTTTTAACCTCTAAATACATTTTGGTACTGTTATTATTATTTTATTCAAAGTCCCTAAATATTAAATAAGCTAATAAATAATCACGGTGCTTAGGGCTTTTTTAAGAAATAGCATTTAGCAGTCAGCCTACATCCATTTCTCTAAAGCATCAAGTTCAATTCTGCTCATGCCCAATTCTTGTCTCAAAGGGAGGGATGCAAATTCTCTCATTGGCACTTAAACCCTAAAGAGTTATTTCAGTTCTATTTTGAGGGGGCTTTTTTTACTTTTTCTTTTTTACTTTTATTTTTTAATGCCAGTGGAATTAAACTTCAGAAGTACCAACGCATTAAGGCAATTCCAATAGTTCTCAATTTTAGGAAACTCTTCAACCCCAGGAAAATTTGAGTTGGGGCCAACATGATACTTTTGGAGACACAGTTATTAGCAAGCTCTAAAGTCTCCCAACGTTTTTTTACAGGTAAATACTTCTAGGATTTTTCAGAAATCCACCAAAAAAACATGAACTTGTTTTTTAAAATCTAGTAATTTTATAATTTTCACATCAGAGAAAAAAATAGGAAAAATATAAATAAATCAAGCACAAAAGGAAATATGTATATAATTATTTAAACAATCTTCTGAATCAGTCCACATTAATGGCTTTTCATTTATTCACCCATGTAAAGTACATTCCTTGCTGTGTGTCTTAAGCCTTGGGGCAAGCAGAATGATTTGTCAAATCCTGCAAAAAATTTACCTGGATGTCTTATGCTTTACCTGTATGTCTCTTTGCAACCAAGAGTCAACACAAAAGTAAAATTATACACATTTAACTAGTGGGAGAATTGAAACCTCATGATATGGCACAACCACTAGACACACAGGAACCTTTCTATGGACGTGAGTATCATATTCATGCCGTGACCTTACATTTACAATAGGTATAGAAGTAAGTGTGCCATGAAGAATTTTCCACATATAGTGTCTTTTAAATGAATATTGTACTTTGAGGTGCTCTATTACATTAATCGGCTTTTTAAAAATAAATGGTGATTTAAATTCATGTTCACCATCCAGGAAAGATAACCAAGACAATGACAATTCAAACAATGGTCCATCACACTCAAAATTGTGGATTCAAATTGGCAAGTAAAGCAAAAAACAAAAAACAAAAAACTAGACAAGTAGGTTTTTAAAAATTCTTAAGCATAGAACCAGTCAGCATAACACTATCACCTATTGTGTTAAATTAATGTTGTTGGCACCAGTTGGATTGATTACATTAATAGGTGGCCTTTACCATGTACATTTGGTTTCCGTATAAGAGTTTCTTACATAGGAGTTTATCCAGGTTTTTGGATTCACATACAAATAGGTATCAGGAAATGTGGTGTCAGCTCTGAAGACTCTCAATTTTTTTTTTAACTTTAAAAAGTGCATGTCTGTTACTTCATTATAAAAAATTTCTACATGTTGGTCCAGGTCCCAGGGATGCAAAGATGTGAAACATCTGGAGAGGCCTTCCTCCAGAGGCATGTGTTGTCTAGAGGTGGAGGAGAGAAGTCTGTTACATCTATAAACACATCCACATAAAATACGATGTGTGTGGAAAAAGTGGGAGTCTGGAAGAGCAAGAAACTAGACTCTACTTTATCAATTTGGGGGCAACTAAATGAATAAAATGCATTACCTTTTTTTAAAAGCTTATGAACAAGTATACTGCAGGGTAACTTTCCCAATTATCATCTGTTTTACTAGAAAACTAAAGTGAAAATTGCAATCTGTCTGCTGTAGAACATACTAGAGCATGATCTCAAACTGATTACAGACTTGTCGAATTGTATCAGCATCGATTTATAAGGCAGAGCCTTGCAGCATGTCAGCGGGGTGCCGCTTCTTCAATGTGGCACTGGGTCTCTTTTATTTGATCCCTGGGACAATCCTGTGCAAGCTTTTGTGTGTCGCCTTTATGACAGTCAGGATGCTGTTTGGACCCTATGGAGGTTTCTGCAGAAGCATCTGGGTGGGTCAGGAGGGGTACTTGTGGGACACTGGGATTCTTTACTGAGCTAAAATGCTGTCAGAGGTGTAAAAATCATCTAATGACTGCTTAGGCTACAAAATGTTATTCCTAACCTTTCAGACATCTACTGAAATGAAAAGATTTAATAAGATCATGTGTTAATTTTTGCATTACAAGAAAATTATAGGAAATTAACATTTTAGATCCCAATGAAAAATTTCAGAGTGGAATGATATGATTAAGCCATGCTATTTTGCATCTGCTGCTTACGAGAAATTTGGTTCATTCATTCCTTAATACATATTCACTGAGTTCCTACTATGTGCCAGGCACTGTAGTTAGCCACACCATATGGCATTAGCTGATAATTTAAACGTTAAAAAAAGCATAGTACATTAAGTAAAAGGAATATCTTAAAACCAAAATGAGGTATTTTTTTATTTAACAATAATCTCTAGCTGTTTTCTAAATACATTAGTTCAATGATGCACAGCTTTACCAGATTTTAGTCTGACAAAAATAGTAATCGAGGGAGGTGGCCACGAAACAGTGCTATTATGAAGCATTGCAATTTCAGCCGCGTCATTCAAGAAATATTTCTTTCCTCTGACCTTTACACCTGCTAAGTGATAGAACTCCTCTGTACAGCGCACAGGTCAGACATCTCTAACGCTGCACAAATATCATTCAAGAGAAAACACTCTATTGCCCAACTTGATTACATGGAAATTGGTTTTGTACAATAGAAGCCTTTTTGTTCAGACTACTATGGCCTCCTACAGTGTAAGTTTCTTTACAGAGTTAATAGACTAGGGATGGATTTTGAATTTCACACGCATACACAAAAGCCTCATTACCATTTACATTTGTGCATGGCTAACAAAGATGAGCAGGAGCTACCTCAAATCATTAAAGCTGAAAAATGGAATTGAACAGAGGTGAGGAAAACCTGTTTTCTCAAAGCCCATTTAGTATGGATTAACATTAATTGTAATAGGATATTCTAACCTATAAGGAATACCTGTGCTTTGTTTTTTAGATATTAAAAAAGTAGATATGATCCTTGTTTAATTTTAAGGTTCTTTCTCCCACTTAAGTGCTGGGATTCTAGTCTGTCAAATATTCATTTCTGAAAAAAAAGTCTGAACTTGACTCTCATTTGAAATGAAACAACTTTTTAGGAAAGAGAAGAAGAGATAATGAAGGAAGGGATATAGAAACACTACCTATGTACCGAATTTCTCCAATTGAAAGCCCTGAAGAAATACTTACCCATCCTCGGTGAGTCTCCAGAGGTCACCCCAATATTCCACATCCCACTTCCCATGGATATGGAGATGCTGTGGATTACCCAGGTCTCTTCTGTCTTCCTTGTGCAAACCCCATGGTCCTGGGCCCCTCTGCTTTCTTGCTTCTCTTCCTCCTCCCCAGACATGTGTCCGTGTGCACCTGCCTTGGGATCTACAGCAGACAGCAAGAAAGAGGAAGTCTCTACCGTAATGATGGGAATCACGATTAGGGACACACCAGCTGACATCCTACTTCTCTGTAGCTCCTGCTGTTGCTCAGGCCTTCCCCTCACTCACGCTGCCCTCAACTCCAGTAATTTATATTCCAATTTTCCAAAACTCCAATCCCTGCCTCCAGCCCTCAGGCATGGGCCCAATAAGTATAGATCCAAGAAGCCCCTCTTTGAGGTCCAGGTGCCGGCTGGTGATGTGTTCCAGTTCCCCAGGTTGGGAAGGGTGGGCCCGAGATTCACAAATATAAATCGTCTTTCTTTACTATTAGGAGGCTTCTTCTTTTTTGTTTTAAGATTTAATTTATTTATTTGAGAAAGAGAGAGAGCATAAGCAGGGGGAGGAGCAGAGGGAAAGGGAGAAGCAGACTCTCCACTGAGCAGGGAGCTGGACATGGGACTTGATCCCAGGACCCCAAGATCATGACTTGAGCCAAAGGTAGATGCTTAACCCACAGAGCCACCCAGGCACCCCATTAGGAGGCTTCTTTGCACACAAGTGGTTATCCCTTAACAAGGGATAGTTACCTTTGAACTCTCTTTTGCCCTATTCCTACAATTTCACCCAAATCACTTGTAGTGAGTAGCAAGAAAAGAATGTATGGAGAAGCCAGATGAAGGTAGGTGAACTGAACATACAAGTGTATTAAGACATCACACTGATGATGATGTAGAATGAAAGGGTCACGAGGGATAATTGTAACTTGCTGCTGTCATAGTCCTAAATCCAGATTCTGGATTATAACCATGATCCTAACTTCATCAGTGATAGGACACCCTGCTCCTTCTGTCCAGGCAACTGGTGATCTGTCCTGGATACTGAATGGGCACTCATGTGTTTATCACAAAATTCAGACACTATTTTTCATTTTCCTAGATTCTAGAAGGAAAGATGGATGGTTGGAAAAATGATACATGTAGGCAATTGCCAGATTAAGCACACAGGCTTTTGCACTGGTTGTCTTATGCAACACTTCCTGAGAGATGTGTAGAGGAGCTTTCCAGTACAGCACACTAAAACTGTCTTTTATCACTGAAGTAATTAACACACAACAACTGAATATATTTAAAGTATACAATTTACTAAGTTTTGACATATCTATGAGGCTGTGAAACCATCACCACAATCAAGACAGTGAGCATACGCATCAACTCCCCAAAGTATTTTCATGCTCGTTTGTCCAGCACACTAAGATTTCAAGTGTTATTTTAATGAAAAAACTCCATTAATTTCATTCTCCAAAATGGACCACGCCACTTCATGATTTGTCATTGAAGGTCCCTAGAACTCAAGTTCTTATCTATTTGATGCTCAAAATTATTTGGCTTATTTCATTGAAATGATGTGCATGCATGTGTATGCATGTGTGTGTATGTGTATATGAATACACACACGCACACACCTTCATGATATTACTACCTTAATATGATATGCACTAGAAGCGGTGTCTCTTCCCAAAAATAAGCTACATTCTTTATTAAAGAAAATTTTGGAAAGATTTCGTCTTACTGAAATGTCTTTTCTTTTCGCCATATGGAACCAACCTTTCTGGCACATCTTAGTTACAGGCTTAGAAATCTGATTATTGGAACTTCAACCAGCCAGTCAGATTAGTATGCAAAATAGTCAACTTTATGGGACTGGAAGGACACAAACAGGGGCCAAACAATTAGCTCCCGTCACTCTTGCTGTGCGAAAATTGAATGATAACACTCATAACAGGGGTGTCGGGCTCTGTGAACTAGTAGCATGGATTCTGTTGTCCATGTAGCTCCTGGGTACCACACAGAAAACCAGCCTCCCACAGGGGTTATAATGATTCCTTCAAACCCTTCACAAATCATTGTTTTCTGGATAGCATCTTTCTATAAACCATATAACTATGGTTTAGTAAAGAGAAGTTTCTGTCTTGCCATATTTCTAAGAATGACTTTTTTCCCTGCACAACAGGTCACGAGACCTTAGTTGGTAGAAAATACTATTTATTGAGAAAGAAGACATGGTAGTGCATGTTGGAGGCCACTAACTTTATGAAGAAACCTCTTCCCTTGCCACATGGCAAGAGAAGAGGCATCAATCAATCAATTGATCAATACTTGCTGAGATCAGATATAACCACTTTCTTTCAATACTGCAGTTGTCAGATTCATAAAATACAGTTTGCTTGAGCTTGAAGTGAAATATTTCTATTATTGCCATACGTGTTAGCCTCACACAATACTGGACCATTCACTTATTCCATAAATATGTATTGAATTTCTACTGTGTTCAAGGCATTGTGGGACATATAAATAGGAATAGGACATAATGTGGCTCTCGGGGAGTTTACATCATGGCAGAAATGTATATGGCACTCAAGAGAACATTTAACTATGATGATGATGAAAGAAGTGAAGTCTGGCAGGAAGTCTGGAGCAAAGCCTTTCAGATCCAATGAAATTAGGGATGAACTTGGCAAGGTTTCCATTCTAATTAAGCATTTTCTCTTTGTCACTTGGTCAGACATTCTTTATTAAGCCTCTTATGTGTTTTTGCATGTTTTTGTTTCCATGTCTCTTTTCTGAACTAGACTAGAGGGGCTCCGCTTATCTTTTATATCTTGGTATCAGCATGCAGTACGCACACTTGCTGACTGAGTCAACAGAAAGAGTAGAATTGATATAATCTTTGGGGCATGACTTTTGGGCCAGGCTGGTCACAGTAGATTGCCTTTTAGGAATGGTGACCAGCATCCCTACTCTCCTTTCCTAAAGGGAAACTCTAATTTACTGCTTTCACGGTTTACTCCTATAGGAAAAAAAAAATTTATGTTTATCAGATGAATGTAGCTTCATCATATACAATTTCGCCAATACACAGAAAATCACAGGAAATAAATGTCTTTTGTAATATACTGCTCAAAGATAACCATCATTAAGATTCTGGCCCATTTCTTGCATTTTGTATATGATAAGATTCCCAAGTGCTCTGCATATATTTAATATTTTATATTCAGTATATATAACGTAGACATTTAGTATTTTAAGACCACATGTATGTATATATGCATAATTAATTAATACTTTGACCCAGTTATTTATTCCTCTTTACAATGTATTTTTATTAGCACAGTTCCATAAACAAGAGGGCCCAACTAAGTTTGAGTTCCAAAAGGAGCCTGGATAGTTTTTATCCACTTTGAAGCTTGCCGATTTTTAATCCTCTCTTTCAGAATAGAATCAATAGCAGATTAAATACACTACTACCAGTTTTATTTGGGGGATAAATCATGCATTACTGACCCAAGATATTCAGTCCCCGCTCGACTTTTGGGAGAGGCCCTAGTCCACCAAGATAGTAGGACAACCATTCAGCACATTTTCAGTAAAGACCAAGTCCTTGGTCCCTAACAGACAGAGACCATGCAGAAGAAATAAGGTAGCTTAGGAGAGCTCCGAAGTGCTTTGTTAAAAGACAGTGTTATTAACAAAAATGTTAGAGCATGTCATTCCCTTCTGTCCCCAAAGCCTTCCATGCTTTCCAAGCCTCCATCTCTTTCTAGAATAGCTTCCAGCTATGCCTCCCTCAGGCATCGCCTCCTTTACAAAGTCCTTCCTCATCACTATGTCACTATTGCTACCTAAGTGAGAGGTAAACATTCTCCCTCAGAGCCCTTACTATTCCCATACATGCTTTTGACTGCCACGGACACACTGATTTATGTCTTCCCCTCACTCTTCAATACTCGTGTCTCAGAAAGATGACATTTTCATATTTATTTTTATATTCCAATGTCCAGAACAGCACCCGGCAAGTAACAGGTGCAGTTCATGAGTGAATAGCTGACTACACAGGTCCTAAAAGGTGGAAGAGAGTTGGGATAGGCAGAAGTAGACAGGGGGAGCCCACTGCATGCCCAGATTCGCTGAGCCCTAACAATGGTCACTTAAACAGCCCTTGACCTGAGGACTTGCCTTAATATCTCACTGTGGGATCTACACTAAAGAAACATTTTTTAAAATGTTCTTCTAAATCTGTGGAATGGCCAGAGCTAGCCAATATAGGCACTTTGCTTCAAACACTCCTTTCATGCAAAGGCTGACACCCATTTTCAGAGCCTCTCCTCAGAGGTCATCCTTTTTCTCACAGAGGGGATATTTCACTCAGATCCTCCTCATTTCCCCCTGAATCCTCAAAGTTGGGAAAAATGTTAAAGACCTCCTTTCTCACCAATGACATCTCCCTCTGGCCTATTCACTACTAAACATTGATTTTTTTCAGAACAAGTTTCACCAGAAAAAGCAGCCAAAGAAAATTTGCATGGCAAAGGTACACATATCATTTTAGGCATGCAAATTATTGTTTTTAGAAGAATAAAAGGCTGTAAATATTTTGAGAAGTGGGTCCCTAGTGCCTCTTAAGTATTCTAAACTACACTGTGTGCTTCATAATTATGTAATATATAGAATACCAGCTGCTTTGAATGGTACTCTGGAGGTTTGGATGATATCAGAAAGCTCTCCTCCCCCAGTGAGAGCCATAATCAAGCAAGCAATACCGTAAAGCCAGATCCAATTGACATTGAGTTGCTGGATTCTAACACACTTTAAAACAGATGTTTAGTCTGTGTGGTGTGGTTTCAGAGAAAGATATTTTTGCCTAAAAAAGTATAGTCCTATGAAGTTGTATATCTGTAAAGTGTCTTAATATTTATCATCTCATTAACGTCTGTCTAAAGGGATACATAGGTTGCAACTGGATATATGTGCATATACTTACATATTACATATTTAAATATTTATATCTTTGCATTCAAATACATACATACTTTAGCTGAAAGACAAACCTAGATGCTTCTTTATATCCTATCCATGACAAAGAGCTGAGAGATAGTTGAGCTTCTGGAGAAAAAAATAAAGCATGCTAAAGCTTTCCATTGGGCCCACCGTCTGATACAATTATAGATATCTTTTTGAAGTCTTCATAAAAGAATAGGTTAATTATTTATGATCTTAAAAATCCTCTTCCCAGTTGCATATATTCTGAAAAATAGAACCGATATGAGAACTTTGACTGTAAGGAGAGAAATAACAGGGAAAAGAATACAGACACAGAAAAATGGTGGAACAAAGGTACTTCTAGATTTTGCACATGGCCAAGCTCAGCAACAAAATGGTAATTTAACAAAATGCTTTAGGAAAAAAAAAAGATAACTTAGGCAAGGCAGTACAACCCAAAGCTTCCCCTTAGAAATCACTGGTATTGAGTTCAAAGAGTTACTTCTGCAATTTCTTTTAGGAAAATAGGAAAGTGCACCCATCCCCAAAGGCTAGAGCCTAAGAAGAGCTAGTGGTTTTTTTAAAGAAGAAAATGAATTTTATTTGTGAAACTCAACAGAGCAAGTCGCTCAGAGGTTAATTTGGCTAAAGCTGTCTCCAGGCCCAGGCCTTGAAGTCAGCCTGTGTTACCTCCCAGCTTCATAACTTCCTGTGTGATTCTTAAGCTGGTAACCTGACCACCTGACCATTGTGACCTTCAGTTTTCTTCTCTGTCAAAGGGCGGCATACTTACCTTGAAGACATATATTCTGATATAGATCTTGCATCCTTAGGGGAAAAAGCATAGAGGCAAGTCCATAGACAGGCAGTACTACAGTTTCCCAAATTGTAGTTACAAAATACTCTCAGTAATTGACCAGTCTGTATGTCTGGACTACTATTTATAATTTCAATTCTATTTGAGTTTGAGCAGAATAATGTACTGAGAAGACAAAGGCTATGCTGATAAGTGAAAGTTTGCCTAAAGTTAAAGAAATTACTCTGAACGGAAACACTTTCTACACATCTGATCATTTTTATTAGCTTGACCTTCCCATCTACCTGTGTCTCATATAAAGTTCATGCTTTAACTCAGAAAGTCCATGTGTTAACACTTTAACCCAGAAAAATTTGACTATTTTAAAATATATTACAAAGAACAGATAAGGTGTGCCCACTTACTGACTAAGTGGTGTGATTCTTGAAGTCCTAATAATTACTAATCTTCGACGGTGCTAATACAGTGATAATGCAGACTTATCTGTGTTCTACTGCCATTGCCAATTACCAGTAGCGTGAAAACAATCATATTCACTGGTAATGAGAAGCCAATAGTGACAGGGAAATAATAAATTTCTGACTACAAATGACTCGTAGTTTAATTCACCAGCCTCCTTTCAGCTGCTAAGACACAGACTATCACAGCTAACTTACACCAGAGCCCTACATTTCCTCTTATTTAAAAATCATCAACTCATAAACTAGTTTCTAATCTAGCAAATATTTATCCAGTGCTTGTGACAAGCTATCCTCTTTTCCTCTTTTCCTCTTCACAGAGAACTTTCACAAACCCACGATCTCCACCAGAGAAAATAGCAGCTTCATGAACCATATCCCCCTGCAGACATGTTTAGTTTGGTTCACACAGGATTTTTAAAAATTTGAGACAACATTTTAAAATGAGTGAATTTCCCATCAAAAAAGAAAAAAAATCCTAGACTGTCTGTTTCTTTTGAAAAATCCAAACTGCTGGCAACACTGGACTGAGCTTTCCCATTAGGGGAAACTAGGATGGGGTGCTTCCACACACCATACTTTTCTACACACACACACACACACACACACACACACACACACACAGAGGCACACAGAGGCACAGACTTCTGTGCATGCTCCTTTCAAAGACTGACCCTCTGAGAAACGAAGTTCCCCCGTGCATATTTGCATACCTGTGCACAGAACCTACCCTGTCCCACAGAACCACAGTAGCCTTCTCCCCCAGGGAGAAGAACCCCTTCCTTACTTGCCACAGCATGTCTGCCTCTGTCACAGAAGAATTTGCTCTCAGTGTAAATTTAATAATAGCTGTCCAATCCCATGTCAACCCAAAGAGTTTTTGTCCTCCTAAGCCTCCCTGGAATATCTGCATCCATTTCTATCCCTGCTTTCTGGACTCATCTTCCACCCTGGGCTTCTTGGCCACCTCTCCCTTGGGTTTCATCTCAACCCCCTTGTGACCTTTGTGTTCTCTTCAGGCACGACTGCTGTGGTTGCTCGACTCAACACCCTCCACGGAGACATCCTGTTTCCTTTTTCCAGTTCCGACTACTACAATAGCTAAAACAGCTTCTGGATCTCTAGCTCCAGCTAAGACTTCCATTTTGGAAAGGATATCTGTTTGTTTCATGACCTCAAACAGATGGTACCTGGAACTCTAGATGTCAAAAGGTAAACTCATTAGCAACCCTTACAGCCTTATAGCAGAGTTTTCTGAATCTTCATTATCACTATACAATCCTTTCAGTTACTCATTTCTCAGTATCTAAAGCATTCTGAGGATCTTTATGTCTTGTCACAACTCCTTCCTCCAGCTCCAGCAGATCCAATCAACTCCGAATCCGAGCATCTGAATGACCCTGTCTGTCACCCTCCCCTGGTACTCACTGGGCCATTACTAGAGACGAGGCCAAACTAGCCCTTTCTCGGTACTTGAGTGCAGTGGTCTCATTGTGTTCAAGATGCCACACTCCTCCACTCTGTTCCACCTACATGTCAACAGCAAACAAATCTTCCTAAAGCTCTCTTCCTCTTCTGTTCTGCTCCACACTGCTCAATGAAAAGTTCCCAGTTCCTTAGCCTGTAGCTAATGTAATGCTATGGCCTCAACCTATCCTTATCTCATCTTCTATATTCTTTCAAGCCACAAAATACCTTATGTTTTCCTATCTGCTGAGCTTTCCTGCACTGTTCTTTTATTTGTGTCATGTCCTTTATTAAGAATGGACTTTTCTGTTAGCAGATGGGTTATTGTGGCCAATTCCCAAACTGGTTAAAATAGTATCTTCCAGGGGCAGCCCGGCTGGCTCAGTGGTTTAGCGCCACCTTCACCCCAGGGCCTGATCCTGGAGACCTGAGATTGAGTCCCATGTCGGGCTCCCTCCATGGAGCCTGCTTCTCCCTCTGCCTGTGTCTCTGCTTCTCTCTCTCTCTCTCTCTCTGTCTCTCATGGATAAATAAAATCTTTTTTAAAAAATAGTATTTTCCAGACACCTCTGGTACACCCAAATACAAATAATCTCTCCTTCTATTATTACTCTACTAATAAATAACATTTATTAAGTCCTTACTATATGTGCCAGACATTGTACTTCTAACAATCCCACAAGGTAGTATTATTGTCCCAGTTTTAGAGATGACAAAACAGATTTAGAGAAGTTACATAACTTGCCCAAGTTGCACAACAAGCAACATAATACCTTATTATTTCTTCTTTCATAGCATATAACATGTTTGACTTGATACTTTGTATATTGAATTATATTAAGTGGCTGACTCTTGATTTTGGCTCAGGCCATGATCTCAGTGCCATAAGACTGAGCTGCATGCACCATGGAACCCGCTTAAGATTTTTCCTCTTTCCCTCTCCTTCAGCCCCAACTCCATGCCCTACTCACACGCTCTATAAATAAATAAATAAATAAATAAATAAATAAATAAATAAATAAATAAAATTAAAATCTCCTCTACCACATATATATACAAGCTCTGAGGTCAAGAAAAGTATCCTATGTGAATATATTGTATTATATCCACAACACCTGGCAGGTGGTATGTATGCCAATGATATCTACTGAATTAATGAATGATATTACCTAACTTCTCTATGCTACAATTTTCTTTTCTATAAAATGGGGCAAATACTAGTACCTTTCTTGTGCCTTTGTTGTTAGGATTAAATGAGTAAATCAAGTAGAGTTCCTAGAACAGTGCCTGGCACATAGTATGCACTACCTACATGTTGGCTATGCTAAGAGCTGGTGTGCTGATGGTTGCTTATGTCTCTCCAATGGCCGTGATGAAGATGCTAAACCTAAAAACTTTTCTCCCATCTTTATTTACTGCCTCAATTTCTTCTGTAGGTGGTTCAGAATCATCATATTCCCCATTAGAGCCAGCTCTCACTGTCATGCTGCCCCTGTGGAGGGGCCACAAGACAATATCACACCACAGATGCTTCCAGGTCACAGATCCCTGAGAGCTAGATAGGACTAGTACACTTTCACCAACATTTCTGGAAGACACAAGATATCCCTTTAATAGGACCAGATGCATGTTATCCTCAGAAGGAATGATAAATATGCTGACATAAGTATCTGTGAAATTCATAGGAATTTATTGATATAATAAAAATTTAGTATGTAATTATAAGTAATAAACAGAAATTAATAATTACATAAAAATTATTACCCTAGTCATAACTTTCTAGAAAAAATAGCTATCATAAGATTTCTTTTTTTTCTGGAAAAACATAATTTAATATATTCAGGCACCAAAGTGGTTACATATATAAATATATCAGTTTCAACTAATCCATTTAGTCATTCAATAGATATTTGCCAAGTAAATGCTAGAGGAAGCCATTGCTAGGGACCTGGGATATACAGATGAATAATTAAAACTCTGTATACTCAAAAAATAGAACTAGTGTTTCTCATTAGAGGTTATTTTACCCTCGGAGGACATTTGGCAACGTCTGGAGAGATTTCTAGCTGTCACAGCTGGATTGGGGGGAGGGGGCTGGTGCTATTAGCATCTCATTTAATGAAGGCCAGAGATGCTGCTAAACATCTGAGAATGCACAGGCCAGCCCTCCACAACAAAAATGAGCCAGCCCCAAATGTCAAAGGTGCAAGGTTGAGAAATCCTGATATAGATTTATAGTAAAAAATACATTCCTGATTACCTGAGTCCAAGATGGAAGTGAAATCAACTTTTACACGGCCACACACAATACACAAAATGAAGGACATCATTCCCTATTTAGTTTTTGTTTTTCACCCATTAACTGGTAAATTATCTGAATCTATTACCTCCATATTTGCATTCATTGTATTTGTTCTTTAAAAAGAAAATAATCTGAAACTTTATATTCTCTGAGTTTCCCTCACCCCCAGGTGACATTAGCTTCAGATACCTAGTCTTACCAATCATCCAGATCATCCGTGACTCTAGGGCAGAGAATGTGGCACATTCTTCACAACAGGGGTTCCTCTGGTGAGTGCTCTTTTCCACTTAGCAGGGGTGGGGATGGGGTCACCATACACTGGCTAGAGCAGCTGAATCTCCATAACGTGTCCCAGAACTGACTTTCTGGATGAGATCTACATTTCTATGTGAAAGAAAGGAGCTGAGAATTTTTAGATTCTGCAAACACCATCTACCTACAGAGTAATAAACATGAACAAGATACTGTAGACAGAAGAAATAAAAAGAGAACCCCATTTTTACAACAGCCAAAAACAAAAACAAAAATAAGGACAGGTCTTCAGGACAGATCAGTGATTCTAGTGATAAATGCCTGTTTTTTACAAGATTATTATTTCTTTTACCATACCTCCCTATACATACAATCCAAGATCCAGTTAAGTCCCAAGACCATAAACTCTGCTTCCACCATTTATAAATAAACAAGCAAATTATTTGATGGAATTCTGATCTTCTTTCAAAAGGACTGCTCAATATGAGTCAGCTGGTCTTTGGTTTAGGCCACATGCCTTCTAAAAGGAAAAGGATCCTTTTGTCACTACTGCCATGTATAAGGTCTATAAATCTGTTGCTCTGTTTTCAAACTGCTGACTTAAGCAAAGCTGCTTCAAACCAAGAGATGACTTGGATTTCACATATAGCTGATTAAATAACATGAACTATTATAGTATATCATACATGCACTTAAGTTTTTTTAAACTGGGAAAATAAAATATTTGAAGTTTTGCCAAAACTAATTTTTAAACAAGCCATTTTCCTAATGGGCACAACCCTTGAGATCGGAAGTGAATTCTAACAATTCTTTAGAACTGTAATACCCTCTTAGTGACATGACAAGCTAAGACTCAGTCACCTAGAGGCCATTCAAAATATGGGACTGTATTAGTGACCACAGCTGCTGCATGGCTGGCCCGCAAAAGATGGGGGCCTTCTGCCTTTCACAGAGCCGGGCCCAGAGTCCACCATGGCTCTACAAGGAGTGAGGCTAACTGCTTGGCTGGCTTCTCATTTTGGTCTTTTAAGTGAAAAGCCTCTTATTTCAGAAAATATTCAAGGTTTTTGAGGGAAAATTGAGAATACAATTTTTATTTCTATTTTCCTGCTTGCATATTCTATTTCACCAAAATATGCCCCAAATTTTTCACAATGAAATATTCTAAGTGTTACCACTCAGGTCTGGTGTTCAGCTAAGTGTTAGGTAATGGAAAGTCAGTAGGCTAAGTCCCAATGATTTAGAAGTAGCTTGGATATACATATCTTTATGCATGTATAATACAAGGGAAGGATAAGTCCCAGATAGAGATGCAAGTAAAATACAAAACCACACTTAAATACAGGATGTCTAAGGTTGCAGTCCTCAACATCTTTATCACAAGGAAGACAGATTCATTTAAACTTTATCTCCATTAAAAAAAAAAAAAAACTTTATCTCCATTCCAGTAATGGCAATATGAGAATGGGTCAAATTGTCCAATTTTTTGTGCAGTACTGTGTGGTTAAAGAGTAAGATTTTGTTTGTTTGTTTGTTTTAGTCATAGAGAACAACCAAACTAAATTCTGAGACAAAGTGCTTATGTTCTCGGAGTCTTGTTTTCTTTTTTAAATTCCTGTCTATATTAAGCAGCTAGGGTTCCTGTAATAGAATACTACTACAGACTGGGTGGCTGAAACAATGGAGATGTATTTTTCATAGTTCTGGAGACTGGAAAATCCTAAGCTGAGGAGTCGATGGGTCAGGTTCCTGGTGAAGGCTCTTTTCCTGGCTTGCAGAAGGCACCTTCTCTCCATGTCTTCTCTGAGGGTAGAGGGCCCCATCCTCATGACCTCACTGAAACCTGAGTACCTCTCAAAGGCTCCATCTCCAAATCCCATAGCAGCAGGCAAGGATTAGGGCTTCCACATAAGAATTTGTAGGGAAGGGACAGAGTTCAGCACATAGCATTTTCAAAGTTGCTGAGCGGATTACACAGTGCTTGGCTGAGGAGGGTCTCAACAACCAGGCAATGTAGGAGGAGTGCAAAAGAACTCAATGAGGAAAAGGAAATTTGGGCCAGAAGCCAACAGTCATCTAGAAGGATCTAATTAAGAGGTACAAGTCACGGACAGCCCGGGTGGCTCAGTGGTTTAGCGCTGCCTTCAGCCCAGGGCCTGATCCTGGGGACCTGGGATCAAGTCCTACGTCGGGCTCCCTGCATGGAGCCTACTTCTCCCTCTGCCTGTGTCTCTGTCTCTGTCTCTCTCTCTGTGTGTCTCTCATGAATAAATAAATAAAATCTTTAAAGAAAAAGGAGGTACAAGTCAGGCAAAAGTTTAGAACTGATGAAGCAGGCATGTCTAGAGGTCAGATAATAGTGGGGAGGCTGAGTCCCAGCAGACAGGTGGGGAGTAGGTTCCCAGAGTTTGGGCAATGAGTCAAACAGGCAAATACAATGACCACCAACAGGTCTTCAACCCAGGCAAGTCATATCTCCACTTTTGCTTTTACTCTGACAGGCACCAGTGATGGGGGTTCTTTGTGACTAGAAGTGGTAGCAAATTAAGCACCATGAATGTGGTGGTGTGGGGAGGGAAGCTTATTTTATATGTGTTCTCATTAATGAATAAGAAACAGTCTCCCCAGTCCTAGTGTCGACCCCTACTTGGAGTGGCTTCCTCTTGGTGTCCCTAACCGTCAATATAGCTGCATTTATAATCTTGCCCAAGGAGGTCTTGCTAGCATAAACATACCCCACTGATTCACTCACCAACAGTGAGCAGTCTGGCAGGACCAATGTGTTGGTACCATTTCTGTCACTGTCTTCCTTATGGCTGAGGCTCCATACTAGGTACAAACTGTGGCTCTTCCTGGTTTGTCCCTTTGGCTGCTGTCATGCCCTCACCACACAGATACCTTTTTGCTTGCAGTGGTCCCTAGATGAACCCTGAGGCTGCCCTGGTACAGCTGATCATAAGGAAGAAACCAGAAACCGAAGCTGTACAGTACACTACCCAGCAATATAGCAGGCCCATTCTTCCCCCGTGAATTCCAGAACTTTACATGGATTTGTTGCTTTTTATCTTTTATCTCCTCCCATTAGTGGTGCTCTTCTACCTGAGGCCAGAGAACAAGGAGAACCCCTCTAGTATTTTTCTTTAATTTTGACCTATTTGCACTATTCCTGGCAAGGAATTCCTAGATATTTTTATTTTTTATTTATTTATTTATTTTTTATGATAGTCACACAGACAGAGAGAGAGAGGCAGAGACACAGGCAGAGGGAGAAGCAGGCTCCATGCACCGGGAACCCGACGTGGGATTCGATCCCGGGTCTCCAGGATCACGCCCTGGGCCAAAGGCAGGCGCCAAACCGCTGCGCCACCCTGGGATCCCCCTAGATATTTTTAGATCCCAATCAAGACTCACCCTTAGTTTCTGCTGCATCACAGCTATTACTGTGAAAGGAGGCTCTGACATTTCATCTGTGCATCTATGTGTGTATTTAGGATGTAAAACAGAGCTGGGCACACAAGTTCAATATTCAGTAGATGCTTGCCGACTTGAAATAATACAGCAATTTCGAGATATTTTTTCTCTTTTTTCTCCTTACCATATGCATTATTATCATCCAACTTTCCCTATACTGGGTCTGTTCAAGTTCATTATCATTTCAAACAAGGGAAGTTTGACTTTCTTTCCTATAACTTCATATAATAAATGGAACTTAGCAAAATGCGTTATACTTAAGAATAGCTAAGATCACGTAGAGCAATAGTTGACAGTGAAAAAGGCATCCACTGTTGATATTCATAATGGAAATGGAAGATCTTATGCCCGCACATGAGTATTTAGAAGTGGCTACTGCTCATACTTCATGTATCTGGCCAGTAATTAATATTACCAGAAGTACACATGTAAATGAACATTCTTCCTCAAGTAACGAAAATAAAAGCAAAATTAAACTATTAAATAAAAAGCTTTGGCACAATGAAGGAAACCACCAATAAAATATCAAGGCAACCAATTGAATGGAAGAAGATATTTGCAAATGATATATCTGATGGGGGTTAATAGGCAAAATATATAAAGAAGTACAGCTCAACACCCCCCAAAATCTAAATACTTCAATTTAAAAATGGGCAGAGGACTTGAATAAACATTTTTCCAAAGGAAATATATAGATGGCCAACAGACACATGAAAAGAGGCTCAACATCACTCATCACCAGGGAAATGCAAATCAGAACCACAATGAGCTATCACTTCACACTTGTCAGAATGGCTAGGATCAAAAAGACAAGAAAGAGCAAGTATTGGTGAGGATGTGGAAAAAAAGGAAGCCTTGTGCACTGTTGGTGGGAATGCAAACTGGTGCAGCCACTGTGGAAAATGGTATGGAGGTTCCTCAAAAATTAAAAAAAATAGAACTACCATATGATCCAGTAATTCCACTATGGAACAATTGCCCAAAGAAAACAAAAATGAAAAACGTAATTCAAAAAGATATGTGCATCCCTATGTTTATTGCAGGATTATTTACAATAGCCAAGATATGGAAGCAAATCAAGTTTCCATCAAGAAATGAATGGATAAAGAAGAAGTGGTACACACATGGGGCACCTGGGTGGCTCAGTGGTTGAGCCTTTGGCTCAGGATGTGATCCCGGGGTCCTGAGATCAAGTCCCACATCGGGCTCCTCTGCCTATGTCTCTGCCTCTTTCCGTGTGTCTCTTATGAATAAATAAATAAAATCTTAAAAAAAGAATTGGTGTACACAAACACCACATGCACACATGCATGTATGCACACTTGTGCAGAGGAGTATTACACAACCATAAAAAGGGATGAAATCTTGCCATTTGCAACAACATGGATGGACCTAGAGGATATGATGCTAAGTGAAATAAGTCAAAGACAAATACCATATTATTTCACTCATATGGAATTTAAGAAAGAAAACAGATGAATAAATAAAGAAAAAAAGAAAAAAACCTCTAAAATGACTTCTAAATTCAGAAAACTGTGGTTGCCGGGGGGGGGGGGGGTAGATGAAGTATATAAAGAGGATTAAGCATATACTTATCCTGATGAGCACTGAATAATGTATAGAATTGTAGAATCACTATATTGTATACCTAAAACTAATATAACACTCTATGTCAATTATACTTAAATATAAAAAATCATAAAATTAGAAAAATAAAAATAAATAAAGAGAAAGCATTAAATTTCAACAGAAACTATAGCTGTCTTATAAAGTAGATTAAGATGAGAACAAATACCTTTACTTCAATTTTCTCTCTTGTATGGCTAGATAAAAAAAATTAATACTTAAAAATTTTTTTGAATGATATCTTGAATGAAAAGAAATCAAGTGCATTTAGGAAACTAAAGGTACACAAAACCCATAGCTTTTTGCTAACAATAAAAAGTAGCTAACATAGTTGAGAACTTGTGTTAAGTACCCAGTTTCGTGATATGTACTTTATATTCCTGATCTCATTTAATCTTCAAATGAAGACTTCAGAAGTGAAACAATTTTTATCTTACAGACATTGAAACTGTACTAAGAAAATCTGAATAAATGACCCAGTTTGATGTGGCTGAAAAGTAGCAGTACTAAATTCAAATCCAAATATTTCCTACTCACTACTACTACTACTACAATAAGTTGCTAACAAATATAATTTTCTTTTTTTACTGGAGTTCAATTTGCCAACATATAGCATAACACTCAGTGCTCATCCCATCAAGTGCCCCCCTCAGTGCCCGTCACCCAGTCACCCCCATCCCCTGCCCACCTCCCTTTCCAACACCTCTTGTTCCTTTCCCAGAGTTAGGAGTCTCTCATGTTCTGTCTCTCTTTCTGATATTTCCCACTCATTTTTTCTCCTTTCTCCTTTATTACAAATATAATTTTCATTTGCTTCCCAAAAAATTACTGGAAGCATACATATTTAACAATATCACACAAGTAGATACTAAAGATGTTACATTGATATAATTGGTGTACAAATCCCTAAAATGACAAATGATTGACACTCCTTTGCAATAAGCTTTACCTGAACGGATAAAAGGGAAAGATGGAAGAGTAGATAACTCGACTGAGGTCTAGGTTTTAGTTGCTTTAAGATTGCAAATATTTTATTTAATTTTCTATGTGTACTCTTGAAAAGACTATTTGAACTCACCGTAGGTAGTTACTGAATACACATTTTTAATCTCAGCTTCTTGTTTATAACAATTCTTTCTTTTTTCATTTTGCTTTAATCAAATATGCCATTCAAGGTCTAGAATTTTATAGAGATATAACAGTGGTTATTTATATGCTGGGAGCAATCCAGTTTTTGAACAGCTGGCAAAGCAGCTTAATATCTCAGCCAATCATTTTAAGCTCTAAAAAAAAATCCACCTTCTACAATGCTGTTAAAGAGTAATATCATAATGCTACTCAGCCCAGGAAACAACCCCCCACACATTGTTTTCCTCTCTTTTGATTTTTTCGGTTGAACTTCAAACCATTTTATTACTGTTTGATATACAATTTGCAAGGGGGACATAAAGATTACGCAAATGCAACTTCAATGCTAAATTGCCTGGCAGTAAAACATTGGTTTATTTAACAAACAATTGTTACAGACCTTCTTCTCCATATGTCAAGGTCTAGGAAAAATGAAGATGAGGAAACCAGTCTGTTCTGGAGGAGCTCCAATGAGGAGACAGAAACATATAAACATCTTCAAAATAAAAAATGATGAATATGAGAATGGACCCGTGAGCAACGGGCTGTGTGGCTGAACACAGCCACAGGTGTGCTCCACCTCAGTCTCAGGAAGTGTTTTCCTAGGGAAGTGACACTTGAGAGGGAACTTGGAGGAAAAAGCCTGCAAGTCAGAAGGAGTGAGAGCTTTAGGAGCCACAGAAAGGAAAGGATGGAGGGGTGAAAGGATGCTGAGGAAGAAGACCACCATGGGTAACAAAGGCTAGCGGCAGACAGTCAAGCGAGGCAGTGTGTGTAGTGGACTTGTATTTGGGCTCTGGAGTCAGACAACTTTGTCTGATTCATTGCTCTGTTACTTGCTGGCTATGTGTCTTTGGGCACGCTGCTTCACAAATCTGTCAGCTAGCTCATCCACAGAACAGAGGTGAGTAATGCACTCACTCCGCGGGGTTGTGACAAAGATCACATGGGATTATAAACATAAAACATGCCGTCAAGCACACTTTAAGATGATCTTTTAAACATATGCCTTGAGGCGTGGGCATGTGGACAGTGCGGGCTGATGAAGATTTTTAATCAGAAATGTAAGCACTTGCTAAAACTCATCAAACTGCATAAAATGCAAGATTTGCGCATTTTATCATATGTAAATTATACTTCAATAAGTCAGTAAATGTGGGCAGCCTGGGTGGCTCAGCGGTTTAGCACCACCTTCAGCCTGGGGTGTGATCCTGGAGACCCGGGATCGAGTCCCACATCGGGCTCCCTGCATGGAGCCTGTGTCTCTGCCTGTCTCTCTCTCTCTCTCTCTCTCTCTCTCTGTGTGTGTGTGTCTCCCATGAATAAATAAATAAAATCTTAAAAAAAAAAGTCAGTAAATGTTAACACACGAACATATTCTGAATACTTTTCTCTATACAATCTGAGATTTGATTCTCCTGTGTGATCTATTATCTATCTATGTATCTATGTATCTATGTATGTATGTATCTATCTATCTATCTATCTATCTATCTATCTATCTATCATCTATCTATCATCTATATCTCACACACGTATGTAAGCTACTGCATGAATTGTTATGTAGATTGTGGTGCTCACATAGATCTTTGACTTTTTTCTACCAAAAATCAATCATTTAGAAGGTCCTGATCATTCCATTTTTGGAACATGTACCCACTTCATTCCTTCACATCTGTACTTACTATGTTCTGCCATCATCACCTCTCACCTGGACAACATATTGGTGTCCTACCCAATGTCCCTGCCTCTGGCTAATTCTTTCATTTATCCTCTTTTATAATAAAGCCTCACCTTTCTAAAAATTCCAATGTGTTCATACTACTCACTTGGTTAAAAATCTGTTATGGACATATGGGTTTTGGTGTTTTGTTTTTGTTTGTCTGGTTTTTGGTTTGGGGGTTTTTTTGTGTGTGAATACCTAGGCATGGAATTGGTGAGTCATAGATTAAATAAATGCATCTTTAATTTTATAAGAAACTGCCAAACTGCTTTCTAAATTGGCTGCACCAGTTTATATTATTGAGGGTAATTTATGAGAGTTACAGTTGTTCCACATCCTTGCTGATATTTGGTACTATTAGTTATTTTAATTTTAGTCATTTTAGCATTTATATCATGCTATGGATTTTAGGTTTATTTTGCATTTTTTTAAGGATTTTATTTGAGAGAGAGAGATAGCAGGGAGGGCAGGGAGAGGGAGAAGCAGGCTCCCTGCTGAGCAGAGAGCCTGATGTGGGGGTCCATCCTAAGATACTGGGATCATGACCTGAGCCCAAGGTAGAGAGCAAATGCTTAACTGATTGAGCCACTCAGATGCTCCTATTTTGCATTTCTTTGATGATGAATACTATTGAGCAACTTCTCAGTGTGCCTACTGGCCATTTGTGTATTTTCTTTTTAGTAAGTTTCTGTTTCAGTATTTTGTTCATTTTAATTTTTTAAAAAAATCAGGCATTTTTCCTGCATGCAAATGCAAACCTTCTGGCAATTATATGTATTATAAATATATTATCCTGTGCATGATGCATTTTCTCTGTGTGGCTTGCTGATTCATTTTCCCATTTGTGTCTTCTAGTGAATAGAAGTGTTTGATTTTGATGAAATTCAATTTATCAGTTTTTTCTGTGATGATTAATAATTCTATGTGCTAGGAAATCTGCATTTCCCAAGGTCATGAATATATTTTCCTTTGTTCTGGAAGCTTTATAGTTACAGCTTTTATGTTTAGGCTTATAATTCAACTCAAATTAATTTTTACATATGAGTTAGGGGTCAAGGTTCATTTTTTTCCATATGGATATTTAGTTATGCCCACACCACTGATTAAGACTTTCATCTCTTCACTAAGTTTGTTACTTTGCTAAAAAATCAGCTATGTTGTATGGCTGTAGTTCTGGATTCCTCATTCTATTCTATTGACTTGTTGATCCATTCCAAAATCATTACCACAGGCTCTTCTCTCTTTGGACCTCATTTCGTGTGATGCAATTTGAAAAGTTTAGGTAGAGAGACACCTGGGTGCCTCAGCAGTTGAGTGTCTGCCTTCGGCCCAGGGGTTACCCTGGAGTCCCAGGATGGAGTCCCACATCAGGCTCCCTGCGCGGAACCTGCTTCTCTCTCTGCCTTTGTCTCTGCCTCCCTCTCTCTCTCTCTCTCTCTGTGTGTGTGTGTCTCTCATGAGTAAATAAATAAAATCTTAAAAAAAAAGTTAGGTAGAAAATCAGGGTGAATGTGGAGTGTTCCTTCCCTCAAGGATCGTAGCCCTATGCTACCCATTGTCCAATGTCTGGAAACAGTTGCTTCGTATGGGATTCCTGGAACTGACCATACAGGGCCAAGGCTGCTCCTCCCAAAAATCAGCCCTGCCACTTTTGGGAAGCTTCTTTTTTCCCCTCCACACACACAAGCAAAGCCTAACACAGACCCCATTGGGGGCTTGCTCCTTTTCACTGGTTCTTGAGTTGGTTCCAGTTCTTACCTCTGTCACTGCTACCAATACATTCAACCTCTGTTTTTATTTTTGCTTCTACCCCTGATTATGAACTCCTTGAAGTATTTGACCCTTGTGTGCCCTGAACCTAGTGGACTGCAGGGCCCAGGTTCTACAAGGCACTCAAAATGTAGCTGTGAAATGAGTAAAGTCACCGAAATGATTTAATAGTGATAAAATTAGAATTTCATAAAAATAAAGACATTTCCTTGACATGCACTGTCTGTTTTGTCAGAATTTTTCATCATGGTAGGATACATGAGCAATATTAACACTTGTGCTGCTTCCAAATTCAATTTTAGTGTAATTTTTAAAAGATTTTATTTATTTATTTGACACAAAGAGAGAGCCCAAGAGACCACAAGGCAGAGTGGAAGGCAGAGGGAGAGGGAGAAGTAGTATCCTTGCTGAGCAGAGAGCTGGAAGTGGGGCTCTACCCCAGGACCCTGAGATCATGACCTGAGCCGAAGGCAGACGCTTAACTGACAGAGCCAGCCAGGTGCTCCTAATTTTAATGTAATTTAAAGGAACACCATACTTGGAGAAACAAGTTTCTTTCTAAACATTTACTAAAATAAATTTAGAAATTAATTTCTAAAATATTACATTAAATTTTCTAAATCTCAATTTCATAATATGATGAAATATATGCTATTTTCCAAAGAAATGCAATATTCAAATCAAATAATAAGACTTCTTATCAGCATTTTTCACATTTCCCTATTAATAAATTTTAATTCAATCAGATAAAAACTTGGATAAAAGATGCTTTCTTTCATTTTATGAAAATAAAGGTAGTTATTACAAAATGCATATATTTTACTTATAATCCACCATTAATAGGTTGTAAACATTATTTATGCTTTTGATACATTGTGAGGACTCTATTATTAATGTTATTTTTAGAACACTGGTATCGGGATCCCTGGGTGGCGCAGTGGCTTAGGGCCTGCCTTTGGCCCAGGGCGCGATCCTGGAGACCAAGGATCGAATCCTACGTCGGGCTCCTGGTGCATGGAGCCTGCTTCTCCCTCTGCCTTTGTCTCTGCCTCTCTCTCTGTGTTTCTTATGAATAAATAAATAAAATCTTTAAAAAAAATTAAACATTAAACCAAACAGTATTATTTCAGTTAACCTGATGAAAATCTTTTTAGCTTGCTTAAAAATAAAAGAATGTGATACATAGTATGTATTAATTCATTTTATAATGAGTAATGTTACAACAGTTTTCTGACGTAAACTCTTATTTCCTATATAGACTATATTAATTACCCAGTGGTACCACTCAGTGTGGTATCTTAATTTTCAAGAAAAAAACTGTAACAGAACATCTTCCTGACTTCACTGATCTCAATGTTAGTGTCAGCATGACAGCCAAGTACCATGTAAACCCAAGAATGACTTATTGAAAAGGTGGTTCTTTGCAGGCTACATATATCTAAGGATACTGGAAGAAATCTTGCACATGTATTCTTTATAGGTTTTTCTGTGGCTCATGGACATTCCTTTTGTTATGCTTATGTCTTATCCTGCATAAACAAATCATACAAACTTGATTGTCAAACATTCAGTAGAAAAATCTAGAAATGTTCTCAATATTAATTTCATAACTTTATGAAATTTAAAAGTATGCATTTATATAGTCACAAACTTGTGCTTTTAATGAAAGTTTAATACTTTCTTAAAGTCCATTAACTTTAACACCACAAATGTTTAATGTATCCTAGGGTAAAATTAAATGCATTTATATGGCAGTGGAGCTTTTTATATAATGCAGCATTACACTTTAAAAGTGCATGATGTTAAACAATACTTAAATAATAAATCTTGTATCAGACTATTATGTGAAGTTAAAGTGTGCATAAGGTTTTTTTCTTTTCCCCAAATGAGAAAATAGGTTAACTATAAGCATGAGTAGCATTTATTGAATACTTTTTAAGCTCTAAGCATATTTAATTCTTTCAAGTCCTCTAATTTAACTCTCGCAACAATCCTGGGGGTAGATATTATAACCGTTGTATAGTGAGATGTTTATCAAAGAAAAATAAGAGGATTAAAATATTTAAATATTCAAATTTATGCATTCAAATAAGTGTTCTCCATTAAACAAAATACCTGGGGAGGACAAATACATTTTTTCCAATAGTGTTGTAATTGTTCAAATATTCTGAGGGTAAATATCTTTAGAGGAGAGGCAAATTTTTAAGGATGAATTTGAATTTTTGAAATGGTAAACAATTACTGAGAGCCAAGTATAATAATTGAGGAAAGGGATCATGACGAGTAAGCTATTTTTGTAGATATCAGTGAACTAACTCTAAAATTTACATGGAAAAACGAATTAATTAGAATAACCAACACGATTCTGAAGAAGAAAGTTGGAGAACTTTCACTACCCAATTTCCAGATTTCCTGTAAAGCTACTGTGATGAATACAATGCGGTATTGGTCAAAGATTTAGACAATGATACAACTGGAAAGCTCAGAGACCTACAGAAACATAGTCAATGTTTTGTTCTTGGTTTTGGTATAAAGTGTTAAGTTATTGTCAAAGAGAATAAAAATTAAAATGGAAACAACCCAAATAGCAATTCCCACATATTTGTCTCTTTACATGTTCCACTATTTTTCATCCTTAAAATCCAGATATTAAAAAAGAGGTCTATCAACACTCATGTAGAGTTTGGCTATATGTGTATATTCATCTGTGTGTATGTACATTTATTTTAACTAAAGTCTATACTTTATTCAGATTTCCTTGATTTTGACCTAGTGTCCATTTTCTATTCTAGGGTCCCAATGTAAATGTAATGGGTTAGAAGTGTACAAATAAGCAAGGAGAGAGTTGGGTTAGAGTTGCAGAGGTCACTGCTGTGTTAGCTTCATATACATAGAGATAACTAGAAAGAAATATTTATATCTATGGGTATAAATCCAGATGCCTGTACACATGTAGACTAGTTTTTGCTTTGTTAGTGTTAGCTGAAGGTCTAGAGACAACACTTCAATAGTGACAAGCACACTAGGGCCCAGGTTTCATTTTCTAATGCAATTCTCTAATCAAAGGAACCAGGGCTCCCTAAAGAAATGGATGATTCTAGGAGTAGGGCAGAAAATATACAAGGTAAGCCTAGAGCATATTGTTTTGTCAGGAAGCAAAAAGCGTTGAAAAACAACAACAATCATGGGAGTACATCAAAGGGACATAGGACAACTAAAATCATTCCCTACAGCCAAAGCTGGAATAATTTGCACAAGAAAAGAAAGTAGTATTGGATTATATTTTAAAGCTTAAAATAATACCTATGAGTTCATACTGATATA
This sequence comes from Canis aureus, assembly GCF_053574225.1. Classification (NCBI taxonomy): domain Eukaryota; kingdom Metazoa; phylum Chordata; class Mammalia; order Carnivora; family Canidae; genus Canis; species Canis aureus. The sequence goes on along the minus strand of NC_135611.1, from coordinate 39,275,103 downwards.
AACAAATTATTAAATAAATGAGGAAGGGAGAGACAAATCTCCCATTCAAAGAATTTCAAATAACTTATGTAGAAAATATACTCTCAGAGAGGAAGAACATATCTCCCTCTGCAGAAGTGTGGGCTGTGCATAGTGACTTCCACCCAAAGACTGCAGTATGGGAAGAGGGAAGAGAGTAACTTTACAATAGAGAAACCTGATAAGACTACCTCAGTCAGGTGATCACGGTCAACATCAACAATGATGAATCCTGTTGATAAAATGTACCTTTGACAGAATATGATGAAAATGAACACCTCAGTGATCTTATTTCCAAAAATTCATAACTCCAGTTGACTCATGGGAAGGATATTAAATCCCAATTGAAAGATATTTTATAAAATACCTGACCAGTAGTCCTCAAAATTTAATGTCATCAAAAACAAGGCAAATGTGAGAATATCATAGCCAAGAGGAGCGTAAGGAGATATGATGGCTAAATACAATGTGGTATCCTGGATGGAATCCTGGAATGTAAATAGGACATTAGGTCAAAAAAATTAAACAGAGTATGGGCTTTTAATGTTAATGATAAGTATGAACACTTGTTCATTAATTGTAATAAATGTACCAGAACATGTAAGATATTAATAAAAAAGAAATGGGTGAGGAGCATATGAAACATTTCTACTTTCAGTAAATCTAAAAATGTTCTAAAACAAAACATTTATTTTAAAAATTATCTCCCTAAAAATTAACTCTCAAAAATAAAAAAATACAAAATCTGGAGGAAAAGCATGAATAAGAAGTGTGGTTATAAGGTTAAAACACTGGTCTGTGTCTATGGTGGTGGTTTTTAATTGTTACTGAGTCAAAATTTATTGAAGAAATTGCAACTCAATGGCAGCATTATTATACCTCTATTAGTCAAGTACTAGTATCCGCATAGTACTTAATATCTGCTAGAAGACTTCACACACACTCTTAATCCCTATGCTTCATAGACACCCCCCCCCTTTTTATGAGGGAGTAGAGGTAGGTAGGGAGGGGCAGAAGGAGAGAGAGAGAGAGAATCTTAGGCAGGCTCCATGCCCAGCATGAGTCTAATGCAGAGCTCAATCTCAACCCTGACATCATGACCCTGCTAAGATCATGATCTGAGCTGAAATCAAGAGATGCTTAACCAACTGAGCCACCCAGGTGCCCCTACATATGCTATCTCTTGGAAGTGACTACATTGAAAGGGAAAACATTACTTTGAAAGTATACACATAGACTCTTATCCCAGAAAGGCTAGACTCCCCTCGTCTAAGCACTGGTGTGTTTCCATACTTCAAAAAAAGTATTTGTATTTTATAGCCACATTTTAAAACATCTTGAGTCTTTAAGGAATAAAAATCCCAAACACTTTATGAATTGTATAGCCAACTTCCATTTGTCTTTTAATATACCATTCAAAGTACATGTATAAGAAAGAAATATGCCAAACTCTTCATTAATGTGCTCTTTTAGTATTTTATTGGTGCTGGCAAATATCTCCAGAGGCTCCCAGCTTTCAAAATAATTTAAGTAGCCTTAATTCTAATTACAATATACTTAATCATCTATAGGATTGTTTCAATGTAAATATTTCACCCTCAATATTTTGGAAGCAAAAGATTAAGAATTGTAAACCCCCAGGGCAGACATAGTTTAGTTCTGTGTCTGCCATTTCCAAGAAGTCCACACATACAACTATGATTCTTTAATCAAATGGGAAGTTCAGCTTGGGTTGAGATCCAAGCTGACTTTTTCAAATTACTATCCTATATTATAAGGAAAACTATTAACCATACATTCACTCTTTCTGTAACCTTAGATGTAAACCAAATTTGCTCCTCTTTGATAGCTTATAAAGCACAAAGTATAACTGTAAATGGTCAAATGAGCCTAATATGATGTTACTAGCGATTGTGCACTTAGCTAATTTTGCCTTTACAATAAAAATTTTGTGTTCAATAAGGACACAATGAACATTGCATCCAAAGTGTCAATGTATCCTCTCCAAATCTCTTTTCGGTGGAGGTACTCCACGCTTGAGTAGAGGAAAAACAAACAAACAAACATTGCATTAGATAGAAGCAAGTATGAGGCTTTCATATATTTATCTCATGACAACATTTCATCTTAATATAAACTGGTCACAACAGCTATGGCAGAAAATTGCTCTTTGTTTGCTGGCACTATGGGATGCCGTAATTACTGACAAGATTGAGAAACCTGTCAATGACAATTCAGGACTCGGTCCAACTGTGGTATCCAAGTACAATACAAGTGGATGTTTTTAGGGCTCTATTTATGGATCTCTTTAATTCTTATTCACGTCCACTGGTCTTTGACACGCATGAAAATTCAATGTAATAAAGGCTTCAGCTCAACTGAACTCAATTTCAGAAATCATCAAAAAGTAAGATTTATAAAATAATTCTTAGAAGTCCCTTCGACCACTGCAGATAAGAGAAATACACTTGGAAGATTCTGCATCCGTCTATTTCAGAGGCAACATCCTCTTCCATCATGGAGGACATCTATTCTATCTGAAGTTAACGAGGCTTAATTCCATTTCCAAGGGCAATTGTTAAGAATAAATTAACCACTTCATTGAGAGCTTTGTAATAGAACTCTGTGATTGGAGCCCACAACACAAATTGTAGGCACTTTCTGTGGAAGTACAAATAAATCTATCAGGATAATTTTTGAAGGTTATTTACTTAACATTACATCACAGTTTCTGGCTAAGTTCTTTATACTTGTAAACTTTCTGTCATAAGTTATCTTTTTCCTCCAATGCACTTTAATGAAATCACTTAATTTTATACACAAGGTACTTAACTAAGACTAAAGGCAAATATCTTTGCAAATGTTTTAGATGTTGGGAACTCAAAAGTTTAAAAAAAAAAAAGTATGACTCTAGAATGTGGTGTGTCATTTGTTGTACTTCAATTATCAAATCAAATATACCAGAATATTCCAGTCCAGGCGATGCCAAAGGCATCCCACCTCTTGCTTTAGAATAGTTTAAAAAAGAGTGAATGGCTTTAAAATAAATTGGAAAAACATTGGCAGCAATATGGATAGCATCAAAATGAGTCCAATTCATGTAATTTAGGAGAAGCAAATGAAACCATGTCAGCCATATGTGAATACTCAGTCAGTCTCTGCACCTGAGAAAATTTTCCACATCAATGTCTCTCCTTCAGCAAATTTAAAGCCAAGGCAAATACATATACTTTGCCTAATGAATTTCAGAAATGACAATTTTGCTGCAAGGTTTCTTAACTAGGTATGCATGATATATTCTGAAGCAATGAGAATATTCATCTAAATTTACCACAAGGGAGTCTATGAGCTTACATTCACCTCGAAATGAAGTTTTGACTTCCAGATGAATAAATTAGATGGCAGATCACTATATTCATCCATATGGAAATAACATAACTATAATAAAAGCTTCCAATTTAAAAAAATGTCCAGTGTTTTTCAAGGATCATAGGTTATTACGAAATGTTTACAATGAAATAAAACATAGGCAACAATAATAAATGAAAACCAGGTATTTCAAATTTTAGTTGATATAAATATTATAAGGCTACCTAAATCTGCTAAAACAATAGGCAGACACTTAGGGACCATGTTACAAATAAGGAAGCTAGAGATGAATAAGCTTAGGAGACATTTTGCAGAACGCAAATGTTTTAGTTTGCTAAGGTTGAAACTTTAAACAGAAAATGTGAAAAAGGTGAGCATACTTTCCTGCTGAAATTATAAAAGCAATTTAGTCAGCTGGGAGGAAGATGAACCAGAAGTGAAATGCAGCCAGAATACACATGTTCACATCACCATCATTGCCAGAACTGCCAGGAGAATTCCTCATAGTGTAGACCACAACTGTTGTGGCTAATTCGAGGAGCAATTTTCATATTTAATTCTTTACTTGGAAATTAGGAACTTATCAAAAGTCATTATCTGGCAGGAATAGAAATAACAATCTCTTGAGATCTTCCTATAATAACTTGAGTGCCTTTTCTCATCATTTTGTCTTACCATCCAAAGAAGTATTTTAAACACTAAGATTTATACTTTTTATTCATGCATTCATTAAGCATTCACTCAGATGTCACCACACTGTTTATACATTCAACTCTATGTAAGAGTATGGACATAGCTGTAAAACATGTGCACATTTCTAAAATCATATTTCCCATTAAATTCTCAATATCAAAGAGAGGTGTGGGCCTCGGTGTCGACCAAGAACGTTCACAACCTGGAAAATGTCAAAATCAAGGCTGAGAGATTTGGCTCAGTTGGCCAGGACATGAAGCTTATAGACTTGTGAGTCTAACAAAGAAGTCAGGCTAATGTCAACAACCCAGTAAGAGGTGGCCCCTACCAAAGGTGATCTAGGCCAGGGAGACCTGATTGGGGGTGGGAGGAGAGGAGTGCATCCCAGAAGTGGGTGAAGCACATTGTCTGGGAAATGAAGCTTGCCACAATAAGAAGGATCTCTAGGACAGGATTCCAGTTCTGGGAGGAAGTGAAGCAGGTAAAGGCAGGTACTCTGGCACAGGGGAGCCCAGCAGATGCCTTCAATTCTCTAACCAGAAGCCAGCATGATTTCAGAACTGGAGAGAGGCATGGTGGGGAACTTTAATATTTGGGGATGTTTTGGTAAGACTAATGACAATCAATCTGTTCACATTTCTTTTGAAGAAATAGGTAGAAATTACTATAGCATATGGAAATACAGGGTTCTTAATTTTAAAATAATTTGGGGTAATAATTAAAATCCACTTTACTAATTCATTGGAAATAACAAAAATAATGCTCTTAAAACTTAGAATCATTTCAATGAAATCAACTAGTTAAAAAGGAAACGTTCACTATCTTCATTATTTTAATTTTAGAAAAGCTATGTAATCACACATATAATACACTTTGTTTTAGCTTGAGCTATTGACTTTAAGTATCAGACTGTGATTCATTTGATTTAATAAAGTTCAGGGAAAGAATCTTGATTTTCATTACCAATTTCCTTTGCTTTATAAAAGGAAAGCCACCATCTCATTACAAACATTGTATTTATTGGAAAGAGCTTGGCTTGTGGCTAGTTATCACTGGCATTAGACAGCATCATTTATATTGTCTTGAAGGAAAAATCTAGGGCATTACTTCTGAAATTCAATTCACTGCAATAATTGCTGCATTTGCAAATTTACCAGGCAACTTAATGTAAAACATATCAATAAAGTTAGTAGAATCTGGCAGTATACAAACATATATCCAGATGTCACTGGGGTTAACAAGAAATTTTTTAGCTTATACAGGAAACAAAACAAATAATAGGACTGTGTTGTTTGGGCAGATAACCTGGCAAAGCCACAAGTGGACCAGAACATGTATTTTAAAAAATGATCATGAAAGCAGAGAGAGAATATTAAAAGAATGCTAAATTGTTCTCATATCATATAACTAATCACACTTTATTATTACATAAGAAGATACCAGCCATCTGTGCCTTCTATGGGCAAAAAAAGAAAGTAAACATTTTTCTTTTAGTTTAAAAAAATCTCCTCCCAATTTAAGAAAGTTAATTCTACTTCAAATGGAACTACTTTCGAAATAATTTTGCTCTTCTAGTACCAGTTTGCAGGGGTGAGTGCTGGCTTGTCAAGTTCTCAGGGATGGTCAAGGAGAGAAAAATGAGAACAGTAGTTTAGAAATGATGCCATTCTCACCCATGCCATTGGGCCCATACAATGTCCTTTTCCTGAAACTGTGGAATGCCATGATGGACCCCCTTGCTCTGGTCACTCTGAAGAAAGGCACAGTGGAGGCAGATACAAACAAGAATTTTATTTCAGATGTAATCTCTTAATCTATTAATATGCTATTAGTAGCATTTATTTAATGGCTCATTGGAGAAAATTTGGCAAATCGTAGTTTTTTTCTAGGGAGAACATGAGGAAAAAAAATATATCTCAGTAAAAACAAATGCCCCATAATTCAATCTCATTATAAGCTAACTCGAAGGTGAAATGAAGAGCAACTATAATTATTTTTTAAATTAAAAATTTCACAAGGGAGGAGATTCTCTAAATAATGTCTAATGTATTTTGAGGTTCATTACTGTTTTTTTTGATGTTCTTTTATATTATTAATGTTGATACTTTTAATATCAGCAGCAGATATCACAGCCAGATCCTGAGAATTTTCCAATTTTGGAATCTCACATATAGAGTATATGATTTAATAACTGCTGTCAAGTAAAGTTTGGGTCAAACAGAACATTGTAATCGCTATTACATTTATTGGCCCAAACAAAGAAAACCAAAAATAATATGAAAATCTGTATTATGTGTAAACTGGAATATCACAGATACACTGTAAAAGGAAGAGTGTATAGGTATTATAAGAACAAAATGCTCTTTAATATTGTTTTATTTTTTAATTATTATTTTTTAATGTTTTAGTACATAGGTATAAAAGACTCCATATTTTAGTGTCCATTTACACACAAAAAACCACCTTCTCTAATAATCAGTTAAAATAAGAGTTCTAGCACATTCTGGGTTAAAGGAATGCCAAATACAATGGCAGCACATCACCAGAAAATGATTGTTTACTTAAAGAAAGTTCAGAATTCATCACAAAGGGACCATTTACTGGATCAAGATTTTAATTTTTGAATAAAAAGCTTCTTCATAAAATGGTCTGATACCTTTCAGACTCTCCTTCCTGAACTCCAGGAAGTCATGGCACATGATTTTTAAACAAAGCTTTTGCTCTCTGTCATTAATCCTTTCTGAGTAAGCAAATAAGTAATCCCTTTAATCGCCAGGGCTGATATACCCTATTGGTGAAACATCAGATAGTCCCCTGCCGATTGCTGGGGAATAATTTCCATAGCCAGGGAAAAGTGCAGGATAAACATATCCATATAGGATATCATGGCTGAATTAAAAAGCACTGCACTAGGAGCAGAGATGGATTATTATTTTATTGCATTATAATCCATGGCATCATTAACTTGGATGACATGTTCATATACTCATATCCTTCTCAGACTGCAGTTTTATGTAGATAACTGGCGCCCATTTATAGGGGCTGTAGGAGAATGAAGACCATGTATCTGAACACAACTTTTAAGCATGAAATACTGTGTCTGCCATAAACTGTTGGGACTTTGTCATATTCTCTAAGTGGAGCCATTTAAATTAATCTCTTTTAACCTTTAGGCCCAGGGCTGAACATATTTATTTTCTTTGACCTCCCTCAATGTGTGACTTCTGGTCATTTATTCCTTTTAGTTGATTTTTTCCCCCTATCTGAGAGAGCTCGGCAGGATTTTATAAAATAGAATTATTAAACTTGAATGCACTGTATCAACAGCTCTCAGAGCCATTTAAATATATATATTTAAATATATATATATATATATATATATATACACATATACTTGAGCAATAAAATTAAAACCCACTTCTGCATATTGTCTTCCATTTCATATAATCTCTTTACTGATTATAAAAGATAAAAAAATAATGACAGAAGATTTTTTGACCCCTTTTGATATCATGGGAGGCTAAACATTATCATCATTATCATCATCACCATGACCACCATCAATATCATAGTTAATACTTACAGAGCACATTTTAATTGGCAGACTCTGGTTCTGAGCTGTGTATGTGTGTGTGTGAAGGTGTGTGTGTGTATACACAAGTTATATATAATGTATATATATATGAGATATGTTATATGTAAATTATAAAATACAATAGATAGACTATAATAATTATATCAATTAATACTTATATAAATATAATAAATATAAATATATAAATCATTTACTTCTAACAACAATTCTGTGACAGTCCTTCTATTATTGACCTTATTTAAGGTTATTTAGATTAATCTAAGTATGTCATTAGCAGCTTTCAGGTGGATTTCAATTATGATGTGCACAGATTTAAACAAAACAAGGAAGTTTGTTTTTAAGATGTCAGAGGCAACATCGAATTTAAGGCACATGAAAAAGTTTTCATGTACCTAAAATTAAGACAAATAAAAATTTTAAAAAACACATTAGTTAATACATTGTGTGTATCTCCTTTCCTGATGGCTACCCAGAAACATTTAAATCAGATATTTTTCTTTTTACTGAATTTGAGAAATATGAATTGTCGTGTTATATTTAATAAAAGTTAAAAATATTTCATGAGAAATAATGAAGTATCCAAAGGCTATTTGAGGAAATAAGAGGGTTATTAGCATATCAGGCTGAGCCAAGTCTCAAGTTCTAGTAAAACAGGTCATCAAGTTTTGAGAAGTTCAAAGAATAAATTCACATTTTTCCCTGAATAGCTTTCTACTATTTTATTTTTTTATTTTTTATTATTTTTATTTTTTTTAAGATTTTATTTTATTTATTCATGAGAGATGAGAGACAGAGACACAGGCAGAGGGAGAAGCAGGCTCCATGCAGGTAGCCCGACCCATCCTGGGTCTCCAGGATCACGCCCTGGGACGAAGGCGGCGCTAAACCACTGCGCCACCATCACTGCCCTATTTAAGAGTTTTTATTTTTTTTATTTTTTTTAAGAGTTTTTAAATGTTAAAAACAATTCATGAATTAAAAATTAAAAGTTGATGGAAATTCTGAAAGAATGTATACATGAAGTTGCACTGATATGGCAAAAATAAAATTGAATGAGACAAAGCATGCAAAAGTGCCTGGTTCCATGTCCAGTTCAGTGAGCAGGGGATGGGCAGAGAGAGGGAGAAGGAATTCCAAGCGCACTCTGCACTGGTGGTGGATCCTGACATGGGGCTCAATCTCCCTACCCTGAGATCACGACCTCATCTGAGACCAAGAGTGGGGGGCCTAACCAACTGCACCACCCAGGCGCCCTATATATTTACCTTTTCCATTATTCTTTTATACTATGGAAATAAAATACTGCAAGAATAAAGACTAATAATAACAACCAATATCTATACTACAATTTACTTACATATAATTATAGGAATCCTCTATGGATACAGGAAGAGTGGAGGTCCCTACAACTCTTTTGTTGCTAATAGGCAAGTATTTCACAGTGTTTCCCCAAGGGAATCATTTCCCACAAAGCAGGAAGTTGCCAGACCCTAGACCCACAAGAATCTTGTCCACCATATAGTTCCTTTTTCTCCAAGAAAAAGGAACCAAGAAAAAGTATAATCCTCCTTTGCAGAAAAGAACTGATACTTTCATTCAACAATTATTTAATGGAGACCTATTAAATAAAAAGCATGACTTCAGACATTGAGGAGAATGCAGAGCTCAAGGCATTGTTCTGCCTTCAAGGAACTTAAAATTTATTTACTTTTTAAATATTTTATTTACTTATTCATGAGAGACACACAGAGAGAGAGGCAGACACATAGGCAGAGGAAGAAGCAGGCTCCCTGTAGGATCATGACCTGAGCCGAAGATGCTCAACCACTGAGCCACCCAGGCACCCCAAGGAGCTTAGAATTTAATAGAATCCCTAAGTACATTTCAAAAATTGTGATAATAATAATGTAATTATTATTCATATGCTATCAATGTTTTAAAAATCATCTTAATGAATTTCAGATTATAATAGCATTTTCCTTTCTACTACTCAAGAAAAAAAATTCTTAATGAACTAATTTCAGGGTTTTTAAAAAGATTTTATTTATTTATTCATGAGAGACACAGAGAGAGAGGCAGAGACACAGGCAGAGGGAGAAGCAGGCTCCATGCAGGGAGCCCGAAGTGGGACTCAATTGCAGGACCCTGGGATCACGCCCTGAGCCAACGGCAGACGCTCAACCACTGAGCCACCCAGGGGTTCCCAAACTAACATCAATTTAAAGAAAAATGACAGTGTATGAGGAGGGCTTTGACTTCAACAAAGGAAAATTCTATAAAACTAAAAGTAACTACAACCAAATACTGCATATTTGTTACAGCAACACTAACTGATCAAGGTTGTTCAAAATCTTCTCTTTTAGAAGGAATGTGTCTAGCAAGAGAAAACCATATTCAGCTCAAATAGCTACGTTTTGGTCACATGATAGGGTAGGATTTATTTGAAAAATCCATTTCTCCTGAAAAACAAATCCAGAAGGTTTATTATTTTTAGTTCTTTCATATACAGAATCTTCATTTTATTGCTTCCTCAGGGGCAGATCCATATCTTCCACTTAATTCTCCAATCATCCATTCACTAAGCATTTATTGAATAAGAACTATTCTAGGCATTAAATGACCAGCAGTAAACAAACCAAGCAAGCCCCTGCCCTCACACTGTGGGTCAGGGGAATATCACTTATGCAAATATATGTGATGCCAATGCTATGAAAAACAGAGCAGGATAAGGGGATTGCCAATGTTGGGGTAAGGGCTATTTTATATGGAGAAGTCTTCTCTGTGCAGATAGCATTTAACAGAGACCAGAACAAACTTCTGGTGTATTTTGAAAGCAGAGCCAACAGATTTTGCTGGTGGATGGTGGAGGTGGGGAGCAGGAAAACAGAAAAGTGAAAGATGAATCCAAGGCTTGAAACTGATAGAAAGGAGATGACATTGACAGATATGGGAATTCTGTTGGAGGAGTAGGTTCATGGTTAGTACGGGATGGTGAGCATGGAACATGAGTTCAATTTTGCATATTTCATTGTTGAGATGCCTATTGAATAACCAAGCAAAAATACATACTGTGCAATGACATATATGAACCTATTGTTTAGTGGGACATTGGGGCTGGCAAGATACATCACCATGTCCATTGTATTTAGGCAGAAGATTGGAGGAATTCACCCAAGGGGTGGCAGCAAATTGGAAAGAGAAGAGACACAAAAATCAAGTCCTCAGACCTTCCAGTGAAGACAAGCAAATTCAGAAGACAACACAGAACCAATAACGAGGTATAACTTCACACCCACTTAGTTGGTTATCATTCTTTAAAAAAGGAAAACAAGAAAAAAAAAAAAAGGAAAACAAGTTAGTGAGAATATGGAGAAATCAAGGCCCCCTTGTGATGATGGAATGTAAAATGGTGCAGCAGCCACTGTAGAAAAGTTCTGGTGTCAAAAAGTTAACAGAGCATTGCTGTATATGATCCAGCAATTCCACTTTGGGGTATATACCAAAAACAGGTGTTAGCACTATTATTCACAATCACCAAAAGGTGGAAATAACCCAGTGTCCATCAACAAATGAATGAATAAACAAAAGGTACTATCTACATACAGTGGGATATTATACAGTTATGGAAAGGAATTAAGTTCCAACACGTACTACTGCATGGGCGAACTTTAAAGACATTATGTTAAGTGAAATAACCCAAAATTAAAAACAAATATTTATGATTCCACTTAGATGAGGTATCTAGAATAAGCAAATTCATAGAAACAGAAGGTATAATAGAGGGGGTGAAAATGACGTTTATGGCTCAATGGTTACAGAGTTTCTATTTCGGGTGATAAAACTGTTGGAAGTACCTCATGGTGGTTACACAGCAGTGTGATTGTACACGATGCCACTGAACTGTATGCTTGAAAAGAGTTGACATGGTAAACTTCATGCCATGCATTTTTTACCACCATAAAAAATTTAAAAAAAACAAATAAAAGAGCCGGAGGAGTGGCTGATGAGTTAGGAAGAGAACCAAGAGAGAGTGGAGGCCAAGCCAGGAAGGGTTTCACAAAGATGGACATGATCATAAGAGTTACAGGCTATCGGAGGTTGAGCAGGATGGCTGAGAAATGATGGTAGCAGTGGACGGACTGGGCAGGAAAGTCTGTATCATGACCCTAATTAAAATAGTCACTGTCCTTGGAAGTTTCATTCAGTTTCCCCTAACCAGTGTCATCCGTACCAATCTTGGCATTATTGGGGCAAGGTGTGAGTTATACCTAATTGCTGCACAGTAACAAATGCCAAACACAGAGAAGGACAGACAGAAACAGTCAAAAATACTATAGCACAGACAGACACCATTTTTACTGGGCCTAATGTTAATGCTTTTATTCCCTGACCTCAAAAGTATGAAATTAATCTATCTTAAAAGAAAATCGGGGACAGGGTGCTGATTGAAACTAATCAATCAAGTCGGGAGGTGATTAATAGAGGGCAGTCTTGTGTGTGCTGCAGGCATATCTACAATGCAGGCTGAGAAGTGGTTGTTTTATAGTTCATTACATATCTGTGTGATGTTATTTATTGTTTACTTAAGCAATAGCAATTGAAGACCAGGCCAATTCCTGGGGATTAATGACCCTCTGGGAGAGAGTCCATTACCCCTAGACATGAACCCTAGTCAGTTCAGTTTTTCCAGGAAAATCCCTTTGAACAACTATTTGTTCCCCATCCCTTGTCACCACATTTAAAAGCAATGTATTAGACATTCCTTTAGTGTAAGCTCATTGAACTATGCTAACAGAACTACACTTTTGAAAACAATAGTTTCATTAAGATAATAGGAGAAAAAGGCTACAAATACCACCTTTTGAACATCTTTCTGAGTTTATCCTACTGTAGAGAGCAACCTACAGAAGAGAGAAAGGGAGTCAAAACACACTTCGGATTTTTCAATGGTCCTCACTTTGAAACTAATGTTTTAATTTAAGTATTTTCAGGGTTTGAAGACTCCCAAGAGTCTCTGAACCAGGGCTTCGAGTATGCAAGGGCTCACAAGTCTAATACTTTCTCTTGGTAAAAGTACAACGGAAAAAAATGAAAATGTTAACAGAAAGAATTAATGGGACTAAAATACTGACCCAGCCAGAATACTGGCTCAAAGGCTGAAATAGTTCTTAATGGGTTATATTTATAAAACTGAAATTCTTCTTTCCCATTATACTTTCCAAAGCAATAAATTACCCATATATACTGATGAAGGCATAATCCTGATCATTACCAAGACAAAGGTCAGAGAATGTAAAGCTGGACAGAACCTGCCATCCCTGAGGTCAGGAGAGGTAACACCACTTGATTAAGGACAAAGAGAACTCAAGTCTTCTATGTGTCAACACTATAGTTACTTTTACCTTAGTTTGCAGATACCACTTAATAATAAGAATTATGTGTGTCTGTTTATATACATATATATACATATATATACACACACACGTGCACACACAGGCATGCACACATACTTGCTATGTGCCAAGTATTCTAAAAACTTAAGACATATGGCTTATTTAATCTTCCTTGTCATACTATGATCTGGGTATTGGTATTATTATCCTCATTTCACAGATGAAGAATACTGAGGCACAGAAACATTAGACTACTTCCCCAATGGTAAATGGAAAAAAAAAGTGTCTAAAACCTAGGTCATTGGGTCCCACAGCCTGGGCCTTTAACCACTATGCTAGTGGAGATCAAGGAGGAAATTATCTTATCCACACTCTATTCCCAGCACTTATTCTAGTGTTTAAAAAGAAAAAAATCAACACCGGGTACCTACCTGGGTCAGCTTGTACAGCTTGCAACTCTTGATCTCAGGGTTGTTAAGTTCAAGCCCCATGTTGAGTGTAGAGATTTCTTCAAAATAAAATCTTAGGGATGCCTGGTTGGCTCAGTGATTAAGTGCCTGCCTTCCACCCAGGGCATGATCCTGGAGTCCTGGGATCAAGTCCCACATCGGACTCCCTGCTTGGAGCCTACTTCTCTCTCTCTGCCTATGTCTCTGCCTCTCTCTCTGTGTGTCTCTTATGAATAAATAAATAAAATCTTTTAAAATTTTTTAAAAATTAAAAAAATAAAATCTTAAAAAAATAATCTGCGGGTTAATTTTTATGACAACCCTTTGGGGTTGATAATACTTGTATTCTCATCTCACATTTGAGAACACCAAAACCTAGAGGAGTTAATTAACTTGCCAAGGTCTCACAATCAGAAAGTAGAAGAGCCAGGATTTGAATGCAGGTTATCTGACTCTAGAGTCTGTAATCTCTACCACTATACCCCCGCCTCCTAGGGACCTAGTCAAGGCTCAGGTCTGCCCAGGAGCCTATGGAATTGAGAACCACTGACTGACACTTGTAAGCCTAATATAGTCAAATGTTCTTCCCAAGACCCCTCCTCCTCCAAAGTTATTTCTAAGATATGTCAGGAGGTGTTTCTTCTTGGCTCTGACTAGTGACTTCCTTTGGGGCTCTCCCCATCTCAAGCAAGGCTTTAGGGGAATGAAAAGAATCATGTGGTTGTTTCTATGCAAGTGCTAATGGTATTTTAAATTGCAAGGGAGGGGGGGTGATAAAATTGCAAGAAGTATCATAAAAATATTTACTAGTATTAAGTCTTTATTCTGTATGTTTGGCATTTCATTCATATTATCTCATTTAGTTCTCCCAACTCGACTTGGCTGTTCTGCTTTTTCCTCTTTACAGATGATACAACTATGATTCAGAGACATAAAGTGACTTGCCTAAATTGGCACCATCTACAGCTGATGGAGCTGGTTCTCAAACCTAGCTCTTTCTGGAAATTCAGACACAAGGGCATAACATGAAGTTAAAACTTAATGGTTTTATGAGATCTGAGAAATGAATCATAAATACAATTTAGCGACATTTATGGTGTACCCCAATATTTCCACATACAGCATCCATTAGGCAAGATGCATTTTTGCAACTGCAACATAGCAACTGAGGAATCATGAAAAGCCATGCAAGCAGAGAAGACTTGTGATGATGGTGGAGGATGGGCAGCAGAGGAGAGTCCTTGGTTTGTGACTATTCCAGTCCATTTCACCTCAAGACAACTGCCACATCACTTGGTGGCTCTCCTTGTGAGAGTCATGCTATGAGTGTCCTTCCGTACCGGTGAGTCCAAACACTGAATGAACACTCAGTATTTCTTACCAAGTCCCATGTTTCCAAGACAACTTTTAGCTTAGACACCATTATAGGCTGAATTGTGTCCCCATCAAATTCATATGCAGAAGCCCTCAGTACTTCAAAATGTAACTCTGTTTGGAGATAAGGTCTTTAAAGAAGTGAGAAGATTACAGTGAAGCCATTAGAATGGAATCTAATCCAAGCTGACTGGTGTCCCCATAAAAGTAAGATATTTGGACATGTAGAGATATTTGGACATGTAGAGAGAAACCAGGAGTGTGCACACACAGAAGAAAGGACATATAAGGACACAGCAAGAAGATAACCATTTGCAAGCCAAAGAGAGAGGCTCAGGAGAAACCAAATTTGATGATACCTTGACCTTGAGTTTTCCAGCATTCAGAATTGTGAAAAGATAAATTTCTGTTGTTTAAGTCACCCAGTCTGGATATTTTGTTATGGCAACACCAGGAAACTAACATAGATGCCAAATGCAATAGTCCTAAAGTTTGTTTTTAATATTGATCCAGAGCTTAAACATTTACATGTGAAATATTTTTAAATACTTTGATATGTCACGATCAAAGATGGAGATTCTTTCACATCCTTTTTTGAAGTTCTGAGTATCCCATTTGTCCATGTGACTTCTAAAACTTCTAGGGCTGCCCCCTGTTTCATTTGATGTAGACTCACTTTTCCCCTCAGGAAGATTTTAAATTAAATCCCTTCCTAAGTTATCCAGAGTATTCTCAAAGAATATTTGTAAAATGTATTTGACATCTCGATGCAAATTGCAAGTGAATATTTAGTAGCAGATCCCACACCTGAAACTCAATTACTGTCTCTCGAAGAAGGAAGGAGAACTATGATGCTTAAGACTCATTGTGAAATAAGATTGGACTCAACTCCACATATTTTTGTTGTTAATAACAGAATAGGTGGATTCACCTTTTCAGAACAAAATTCTAAAGCATTTAAATCAAAGTTAGTTCCTTTCAACAGATGTTTATCAAGCATTTAATATATGGTAGGGGCAGGCACATATAATATTTTAATGTAGCTGTTGTGACACTGAGGCATTGTGATTGGGAAAGTTTGAGTTGACCTTGAAGCCCTTTTAATTAGAAATAAAATATTGTATACATCTGTTTTTTTTTTAAATCAAGTAATGTTTGTAATAGAGACTCCATCTCATCTTTCCGTTTTGATGAATGTAAGAGTGAGGAGGAGAGTACCAGTGATGCAGAGATGAGGTGGTAGTAGGTATGGGACCAACATGTGGAAGGCAGTGTGGTCAGGGTTCATGTCAGACTTTGTTTTCCACTTAATAGCTGGTGATGAGAAACTTCACACTTTGATTCAACCCCTTCCAAACAAATCAAATCAGAATGGTCCGTGGAGGCCTGGCCGGTGTTCCCCTGGAGATACAACGATGGCTAAAACTGACTCTACTACTACGACACTTGGAATCTGAACAATATTCCCTCTACACAAATCCACTTATTTGATAGGGACTGAAGTTCCATTCAGCTGGAATAAGGAAAAAGGAAGACAGAGGAAGAAAGTAACGTGATTTACAAGCTATGATTACCGGAACCTTCATCTCTTTCTACAACCAGGTTTAGAGCACTGGCACTTTGGGAAAAGAGATGGGAGGGAGCCAAAGGTGAGTAGGAACCACAATTACAACCCCAGGAGGTTGTAGAAAGCAGTGGGGTATGTCATACCCACTGCTTATCCTGAAGTCAGGAAATTGTAAAGCGACCATTTAGAGCACCAACAGCATTTTGGGAGCCAACACTAACATATTTAGGGAAATGTTTCTCACTGAGTTGTCACAAATAGTAGCCTATAAGCCTCAACTTACCATTTTTCACCCTCTTTAAGGGCTGTAGGCACCACTCAGAAGCCCTGACTTACCCTCAAGCCATTTACCTGATAAAAGTTCTTAGAAACAAACAGTAACATTTTCCCCCAGGAAAAAGCTACTGTTTTTAAATAAATTCCAAATTTTAGAAAAGCTACTCTCCCCATTCTACAAGTCTGTGATGACTCTCAAACATCTAAGGATTTGTGATCCATGTTTTTATAATTTCTGTTGCATGAGTTTGGTTTCGGTGGCAATCCCTAATAAATTGTTGGCAGTGTTCCTGTTATGATGCATACCAGCTCCTAAAGCAGGAACACCTCCTCCCAGCCCATTAAGTCATCTGAGATCTGAAATTCATTTTTTAAAAGATGTTAATTTTTAAAAAAGATTTTATTTATTTATTTGACAGACAGAGAGCAAGCACAAGCAAGGGGAGTGGCAGGCAGAGAGACAGGAAGAAGCAGACTCCCTGCTCCACAGTGATCCCAATGCAGGACTCGATCCCAGGACCCTGGGACCATGACCTGAGCTGAAAGCAGATGCCTAACTAGCTGAGCTACCCAGGTGCCCAAAGATGTTCATTTTTTTAAGACACAGTGCAAAATAAACTTTCAAAGGCCTATAATAATTATGATTTTAAAAATGAAAAGCAAATTGGAAAATGAACATTAAAAGTCTCCTAACATCTCTCACAGTCTACTCCATTTGAAACTACTTCATTCATAAAAACAATGAATAAAACCCCAAAAACCCTCAAAGCACTCAGTAAGTTGAATTTTTAAAATTCATGGCAAAAAAAAAAAAATCGCAGCAGCCCCATTTCATATCAGATTTATAGGACTAACACTGCCCAAAGAATAGTGCAAAAAATCATCTGTTTTATGGTTAACCCAATTAATTAGTCAGTTAGTGGCAGAAGACTTAGATATTCTGATTCTGGGATCCCCCGGTGGCTCAGCGGTTTAGTGCCTGCCCAGGGTGTGATCCTGGAGTCCCGGGATCGAGTTCCACATCAGGCTCCCTGCATGGAGCCTGCTTCTCTCTCTCTCTCTCTCTCTCTCTCTCTCTCTCTTTCTCTCTCTCTCTCTCATGAATAAATAAATAAAATCCTTAAAAAATGATATTCTGATTCTGCACTCTCATCACTTAAATCATGCTGATGCTCATAAATCAGTGTGGGCTTCGGGCAGAAATTGTCCCTTTGAGTAGCTCTGTGACTCAGATCCTTAATCTCTTTCCCTATGTGGGAAAGGAGATCCTCCTTTCCTGCACAGACTTCAATCTAAACCATTACTAGATCTTAAAAAAAAAAAAAAAAAAGAAAGAAAGAAAGTACAGTCAATACTAATGGAAGCCAGAGGGACCAAGATAACCTCAAAAGGCAGTTAATCCAAAATGTGTTTAGCTTTGGCTAAATGGAGATTTAAAATGGATAAACCGGGAGCTGGTCTGATCACAATCCCCAGCTACATACCCAAGCATTTCTTTTCTCAATCTTAAAATCATCCCTTGGTTCCAACTAAGAAGCTAAAATGAAGCCAGTAAGCATTTCACCTATTCCCAAAGAGCGTATCATTCTACGGTTAAAACAAAGGATGCTGATCACTGACACCAGGTGGTAGTTACTATCAGGGCATCTGGTCCTCATGTGCCACAGGATTCACCCATAGTCTATGTCGTTTCAAGCTCTCAGGACAGTTTACCCTTCTGTGATATTTTAAGTAGACCAAAGGCAGGGAAAGTATAATTTCCACTTCCAAATAATAAGACAGACCAAGGAAACAGAAATTAGACATTACTGGCTAATGGCAAAATTAGATCATAGACTCTGGCCACAGCTTCCTTAGAAAATATATGGTAATTTTGTGGTGATTTAAATGAAAGCCTATTAATATACCAGACTGGGTAAACATTATCATATAGAATTTGGAAACATATTACCACATACCTTAAAAGGTTATGATGACACTTTCTTCTAACAAAGGAAAATAAACAGTTATAGGTTAAAATAATTTGTTAATCTTGTTAATAAAATATAGCAGAGGATAGTGACATTATTCATGATTCCATTATCACTGAATAATAAAGTTATTTTATGTGTGTGTTGGGAGAGAAGGGTAGGAGGAACCAGGAAAAACAAATAATTGAACAAAATGCCTCATAAAAGTTTAAATTTCATGCACGTGTCTATATTCAAGCAGGAAGAGAAAGACAAAAAGAGATGAAGAATTGAAATAGGAAACTAATGATATTTAAATGAAATAATGAAGCTTCATTCTCTAGAAGGGGCCTGGGACATTTGATCTATTGCAACCCTGACTTTTATTCAGACTAATATTTACTAATAACTAATACTCATGAGCATTTACAAAGGTCCAGATGCAGTCTCTCTGCCTCATGTGTCTCAATTCACGTCACCCTCCCAAGGACTCAGTGAGGCAGGTAAGCACTACTGTACCCACTTGACATAGGTGAGCTCAGACGCACAGCGCAACCTGCCCAAAATGACCCAACTAGAAAGCTGTAGAACCAGGATTAGAGCGCAGTCCAGCTCCACACAACTCATTCACTCCCAATGGTGACACCCTCTCAGCTAATACATTCGAGAAAAAACAGGGTATTCCTGTGCATGTGTGATACAGGATCTTTTTACCACAATTAATCTCTAACACATGAGCAGAGAACCATGAAGGAAAATAAGCAGAAGAATAGATTATACCGCTTCTCACTGGTGTTTGGCACCAAGTACAAAGTGACTGATCTGGTGAACAGTCAGGTGGGTCACCGAATAATTGGCATGGATAATACCCTGCATTCTGTTTTAAGCCAGTGAATATATGGAGATGGGACCACTTAGCAGAAGCAGAGTGGATAAGAATCTAAGCTCTGTCATTGGAGCCGAAATCAAACACTAGCTTTGACCATGACTACTTCCTTCATTTGGCCATGAGCAATAGAACTAACTTCTCTGAGTCCCAGTTTCTAATTTGGTAAAATGGGGATAACAGCACCCATTTCACAGGGCTAATGTGGCGTGGAACTGAGAAAATATAATGAAATCATTAAGCACAGTGCTTGGCACACAGATTTATTATTGTTATTATCACTGTCCTTTGAACATCCATCAATGTTGAACAAACTAAAGGTATTGATATTTAGCTGATACAGACCATCAATAAAAATGGCATCATATTTAATACTTGACTTCCATAAGTAAAATGCACTTCTTAATTTTAAATTAATTTTATCAATGTTACATGTGCACACAGCTAAAACTAGTCATGCAAAATGTCTTAAAACAAAAGAACCTGACTCTTCCCCACTATATGCCTACCTCCCCCTGCCAGTTCTCAATGTTTTTGCTGTTTCTTGTGCCATTTACCTCCATGGTTCTAAATAATATGCTTATACTTCTATGTTTAGTTGAACAATTTTAGATAGTGAATGCTATGTGTGACTTGGTGACTCCCCTTTAGGGCTGAAGCCTCCAGCTGCTGGGAATGCTGGTGATGGACGACTCTAAGCTGAGTTGAGCCCTCAGTGGCAAAGAGCCACCTTGCTCAACGTCATGATTCCCCCAGTCTTAGCTTGAGCTGCTACAGCAAATACCATAGACTTTGTGGCTTAAATGACAGACATTTATTTTTCACAGTCCAAGATCAAGGTGTCTACAGATTCAGTTCCTGGTGAGAACCCTCTTCCTGGCTTGCAGATGGACACCTTCTCACCGTATCACATGGGAGAAAAAAGAGAGGAGAGAGAGAGCACAATTGGTCTCTTCCTAAGAGTATTAATTCCATCAGGAGGGCCCTATCTGTATTTTCTCATCTAAGGCGAATTATCTCCCAAAGGTCTCACCTCCAAATACCATTACATTGGAGATTAGGGCTCTAACCTATGCATTTTGAGGGAACACAGATATTCAGTCCATCACACTCTCTTGTAGCTGCCCACCTCCAATGATTGGTGGGTTGAGGGTATAATGCTCCAGCCCCCTTGAATCAAGGAACTGCCACTCCCAGGAGACAACTCAGCTCCAGAGTAAGACCTTTGTCACTGCATCACCATCACCATTCAATCCTGCTTCCTTCAGTCTTCCACAGATGTTGATCCCAAGGAGACGACACCTCAATAAACTTCCAGCACAGTGCGTGCTTCCTGGGGAACCTAAGACATTGTAAGTAGGCTTGGTCACAGAAGTGAATCTAGCACATGCACACACCTCCCTTCCTCTAAGCCTCTCAGTATAGTTAGATCACTACTTTTGGTCTCATCAGTTGTCACTGTTTACATCACTGTGACAATGAAATACTGTTTACTGCGGAACCAACTAGCATCCCATGATTACCATTCCTTTCTCACAGAAATTGCTTTGTCTTGGAATTAGTAAAATGATTGTTCATTTGTGTGGTTTCTATGAACTTCTCTCTGCTTTCTCAAAATATGTCAGTGGATCTGTCAAATGCCTCTCAAGAAATTTTGCAAACTTATACATAATAAATATTCTAGCATCTGTTTGGTTCTCGAATTCTTTTCTATAGCCCTCCACCTTCCTGCCCCAAGATCTACCTACTGCTTTAGAAAGTTGCCATACTGACAACTCCTCTTAATACTCTTCTGTGTCTGACCTATTTTGTAAATCCCACATATTTATCTCTCTTGGTTTATTCTTTTGTTTTGCTAAAGTCTATTCTCTAAGTAAGCATGCATGTCACGGGAGGTATATTTAGAGACTACATTCACACCTGTTATTCTTCACTCACACATTACAGTTGGGTTAGGCATAAAAATTTTTGTAGAAAAACATGTTTTCTCTGAATTTTCAGGCTTTCCCTTATCCAGCATTGTTAGTGAAAAGTCCAAAGCCATTTTGATCCTCTTCCATTTAGCAATGAATAGCTCCTTTTCTCCCAAAGCTTAAGAAAATTAATTTTTTTTTATTCCTGGTGTCCTGAAACATTGTGTTGATGTGTTTTGTATTAGCCTTTTAAAAATCCAGTAAGCTGGGGGCTTGGTGGGCCTGTTTGACTTCTTTTCTTTTTTTTAAAATTTTTTTTAATTTTTTATTTATTTATTTATGATAGTCACACAGAGAGAGAGAGAGGCAGAGACATAGGCAGAGGGAGAAGCAGGCTCCATGTACCGGGAGCCCGACGTGGGATTCGATCCCGGGTCTCCAGGATCGCGCCCTGGGCCAAAGGCAGGAGCCAAACCGCTGCGCCACCCAGGGATCCCTACTTCTTTTCTTTTTAGAAAATTTTTGTTTATTATTTCTTTGACAATTTTTTTTCTTGTTTCCTTCCACCCCTCAGGAAACCTTCAGGTGGGGATAGTGGACTTCTTTGATCTTATAATTTTATTTTCTATTTGTGATCTCTCTTTTTTCCTACTTTCTGGAAGAGTTCATTCATGACGTTATGTTCCAATCCTTTCATTGTTTTTTTTTCCCTTAGTTACCCATATTTTTAATTTTCAAATATTTTATTTTTGTCAGAGCTTCTTGTTCCTAATTTTCAAATATTTTATTTTTGTCAGAGCTTCTTGTTCCTATTTTATGGACATAGTCTTAAAGTATGTATGGAAGAGTTTTTTCCCTTACATTTTCTTCTGCTGTTTGCAAAATTCTGCTTCCCCCAGGTTTCTATTTATCTTTCTCTCACTTTCAGGGTTTCCTAGAATATTGGTGATTTTTTTATTTTTAAAAAATATTTATAATGGGGCCTTTTTATTCCTTGGGGCTTCCTTCAGCCTTTAATTTATGTCTCTAAGCTTCTTCAGATTAAAGAGCTCCAATGTCCTCCAAGGAAAGTAGAGCAGAAGATATGATGTTCTACTGCTGAGCATGAGCCTTTCCACCAACACTGCTCTTTACAGCCTTTTATCTCACTCTTTTCAGTCCTGTAGAAGTACCTGATATTCCAAGATGGGGTTCCAAGTAGCATGATGACTAATTTCTCGGTGATATTGTTCTGTACAGGCTAGGTGGGAATTTCACCTGCTCTGATAACTCAATTACCATCTGCCATTTTGTTTCAACAGTGTTAAAATATTTTTCCACTGTTGCTTTCTCTCTGATCCTCCTTGTCCTTGTGAATTAATATTTTTGGGGTTCTCCTGGTGCACTTTAGCTGGTTTTGAGAGAGGAAGAACTGTATCATGGGCATGCTGTCATTTCTAAGCAAAAGCCCTGTAATGTCTTTCCAAGTATGCATTTATTATTTCAGATGGCTTATGATAAAGAGTAGCTTTAACAAAAGAATATACCCTCTTTACAAGAGGCTTCTTTCAATAAACTTTAAGAAAATGGTTCACTCAAGGTGCAACATCAACAAAGGGGTTTACACTTTAGACAGAAATAAAAGAGAAAAAAAAACAAGTTTTCAAAGGAACGGAGTCATAGCTTTTTTGGTAAAACTCAATATAGTTTTTAAAACATGTGTTCTTAAATATCTTTCTTTACAAAGCCATATTGTAAAGTAAAATAGGTGGGCAAAAATACACATTGTACATTTTACACTGAGCCCTCAGCTTAGACAAGGAAAGTTGACATGTATTATTTCTATCATGTAAATCTATACAGATACAGATTCTAAGCTAGAAATGTTACCATTCTGTGCAACCTTGGGAGCAGCTATCAGAATGATGATTTCAAACCACTATGCATCCAAAGAGAAGGCCGAGGTCCAATCTTGACATCAAAGGCAATCAGCAAATAATTGAATGGACATGGTTACATGATTAAATTGTATCATGTACAAGATGTGTAAACAGAAAACAAGAAATTAAGCCATGTGATAAAATAGAATCTTTCTTTTAAAATTCTGCTCGTAATATTTGCTCTGTGATTTTATATATATGAAAAACGGGTGCGAGAGAAATTTAGATGAGGAGGCCGAAGAATATGGGATGTGTGTGGGACATTTAAGTCATTTCTGGTAGAGTTACTGCTCTGCCAGGCATAATGACTTCTATAAATTATTGAAACTTCCAGCCTTGTAGTAATGATTTGGTAATAAGTCCAAATGCATTGGGGCATGAGAGAACATCAAAACATTACACTGAGTGTTAAATGGTATCGTTTGGTCCAGAAATTATTTCAGTAAATAACATCTGGTGAAAATAATTATCCTGCATTTAAGTTGCAAAATGATGAGATATTTTGGAGAAGATTAAATGCAAACTTCATATTTATTTATTAGAAGAATTCAGGAATAATCTTAAAAGTAAAAGTGGAATGTTACTACATGTGCTATGATTAAGGGCAGACCCATCTCTGGCTTCCGGCTTGTCAGGTTTATGTCTTCATTTTATTACCCTGGTATGAAGCCTGATCCGTGAGCTCAGATAATATGTATACTATGGAACTTGGGATATTTACAATCAGAAATTTGCAGCTTCATCCATAAATACCAGTAAGCATATCTGAGTTATTTATGACATATGCTCCTAGTTTGCATTGTATACAAGAATCACATTTTCTCACACTTAAACAATCTGCGCAGTTGAGACTTAGGGGTTTTTGTTTTAGACAAAAGTAGTCAAAACAAAAAAAAGTACTGTGTATGTATGTGTGTGCACACACGCATGTGTGTGTGTGTGTGTTTGTGTACCAAGGAAAAGGGGAGGTAAGTAAAGCACTCATTTCAGGTGAAAATCTAATTGGACACCCAAAATCTCAGTAATCATGGTTCAGTAAGATTTTAGGACAGTATTTTAAAAATCAATATTAATGCAAAGAATATCTATGTGTTGCATCAATTAAAAGTAATGAATCCTAGACAGGTTCTTAAAATAACAACAACAAAAAAGACATTAGGTAAAAACGAAAGAAATGTGAATAAAGTATGGATTTAGCTAATTTAAAAAAAGTCCATAGTGAACAAAATGTCAAAATTTTAAACGGAGACCATCTATATCACTGATTTCCATTTTTGTGTTGAACTCCAATATAGCATGGCATGGCACCATGTGTTTGTGTATCTTTTTTTGAGTGTGTTCAAAAGTAAACAAAAAAGCAGTCATATGATGACTAATTATCTGTATGATATAAAAGTCATTAAATCCTACCAATAAGTTCTATTATTTGCCTAGTTTATAAATACCTAAGTTATAGGCCAAACTCCCTGCACACACTGTACCCATAATATTACCTAAAAGTTCAATATTTTACAGGAACCATTAAATAAATATTTTGATTGATATGGGAGAGGGGGTAAATCAGCAAGCCAGAAATCGAGAGTCCTGAGGTTCTGGTTCTGGTTCTGCCATTGTCTGGAGCAAAGCATTTAATCTCACTGGGGCTTGACAATCTCAATTGTTCACTTGGTTGAATTACATTACCTCCAAAAGCCTGCTATACTAAGAGCTTATGGATTTGTGACTTTTAATTTTTTTTCAGTTAGGAACATTTAATTAAGGAAACCATATTAAACACAATATTATAAAAGAACTAAAGATTTGGTTTTCCCCCTATTATTCATCTGATAACATCAAAAATGGGATTAAAGGGTATAAATTGTCACAGAATCTATTAGTTCTTAGGACACAAAAAGCTGAATATTGGATTGTAGCCACAAATCAGAGATCTTGAGAGATCAGAACACTAACTCTAGCAGTTGAAATGGACAGTATACACTTGGTATCCCAAATTCATACTGCAAATGGAATTTTCTCTTAAAATATTTTTTAAAAGTTATTTTGTTACTAAACAGTCCACAAACTCATTTAAAGCTGTGATTGATCTGATATAAATAGCTTTATAGAATCTAACATATTTGTAACAATTATTCTATGGATAAAGTACTTATAGTTCTAAAACTACCATGTAAGTTTTAACCATTAATATATGATAACTATATTACAATTAAAAATAGGCAGTTTTTAGAGGGAATTCATACTACATTGTAAAACGTTACGTGAATTGTGCTTCTTCACCTAATCAAAAAACATATCTTGTGTTAAACTCTCAGGATACTAAAAAAAAACAAAAAACAAAACAAAACAAAAAACCCACTCAGGTTTCTTATTTAAGTTTTTCTAGTACTGCTATAGTTGAGCCATGAAATGTTTATTTCTAGATTATACAGCAGAATAAACAATAATCTACTTCTTACCACCCATTTCTAACAAACAAGTTCATTACATTTTAAAAAGTTAATAAAATAGTTAACATGCAATAGTATGCTTTAGACCTCCTAGGGTATATGTTGTCACCGGAGTATTTTGTGAAAATAGGAGATACTAAGGTTAAAATTTAGTAAAACACTTGAGTCAAAGATGATTTTTTAATGAAATTTACTCCCCACAAAGGTACAAAATAGAAGTTCTAAAGGATTTTATTTACATGGTTAAGGAATTATTTATAACTAGAATTGTTTAATGTAAACTGCTAAAGTTTAAAAATGTTTTACATTTTTCCTGCAGGTACAGTATATGTTATTTTTGTACCGAATTTGAATCCAAAGTGATTTTTCAAATCATCACCTTCCCTTCCCCAAACAGAAAGGCAAATGTTTCTCTGCCATTAATTCTGATTTAATAGAGGCCAACAGAAGGCTATAGAAATTCTGTAGGATATAGATCCATACAGAAGTTTAACCAAGCAAATTTAGGACTTTAGGCAATGACAAACATTCACAAATCATGCTAGATGTTGATATATATCTATTACCTCATTTACCTACATTTCGCGTGACTTTGTTGATAGTGAGAAACAATCACTTAAATTCAACATCAGTATTTTCAATGTTGTAAAATCAAGCTCCCTTCTTTGTGTGTGTTCCTATCTATAGTTCAGTGCAAGGAGTTAAGAAAGACACGTTATACTAAGTGACTTGTACTTGATTACTTAAAATATCATCTGGTTAGTTCCCTGCTCCAGAAAGCCAAAACCAATGGCTCTGTTTCAAGTAGGTTTACTGAATTTGTGAATCCCTTTCATGCCATGATTTTTCTGAAAGTTACTACATTACCAAATATAATGTCTTTTCTCAAGACAGTAAAAAATATCTCTATAGGATTTTGGATTGTTATGGCAGTATTAGCCATGGTGTGCTTTCATATAAAGCTATTATCAAGAGACATACAAACTTATATCTTAACTGTCCACTGCTACTAGGCAGATGGTGATGGAAAGGAGACCTGTCATTTAAATGAGTCACCATTTTTATCAATATGCTCATTAGTTACCAAGCAAAGCTAAGCTACATCTGAGTCATTACTTTCTGGCCTAGAATGTGAGAAACGATCCATTAATCTATTTAGCCACACATCTAGCTCCATTTTCTAATTCTGTATATTTACCTGAAAAGCTGGACTATGTCATTTGTAATTGAGCCATGCAGAAAGATTAGGTATAGGCTCATTTATTTTTCTCCAATTTTGAACTATATTTGATCTGACACATTCATAGGAAAGAGAACAGAAATGGATTTTCCATGAGTTTGTACTCCATTTGAGAAGAATGATGCTTTGAGAACCCACATATTCTGTATGGTATTGAAAAAAATGAAATTGCATTTA
Source organism: Canis aureus (assembly GCF_053574225.1). Classification (NCBI taxonomy): domain Eukaryota; kingdom Metazoa; phylum Chordata; class Mammalia; order Carnivora; family Canidae; genus Canis; species Canis aureus. The sequence goes on along the minus strand of NC_135611.1, from coordinate 39,247,838 downwards.
AGTTTGTCTTTCCAGACTCCATTTGTGCTTTGGTCCTAAAGAAAGATCATTCTTGGAAGTAATCCATATAGAATACACTGATTACTCCATTTTGAAAATATACTGCCAAATGCTGGCTTCCATCATTGAGTATAGATAATTCCCCCATTACTCCTGTCTGGGGAACTGCACTTTGAGAAAGAGTTGTTTATTCTGAGAGTTGGCAGTTTACATCTTTGGTAAAAATTTAAAAACCAGACCATACACACACACACACCTTGCCAACAAAGGCAACAGCTTCTTCTTTTGATATATTAATGCCATCAGACCATTGTCAACACCAAACAAGAGTTACTGGCCCAAAAGAGTATGTCCTGGCCTGCATTGAGCCACAGCTGCAATTCAGTTGGCCACACTAGGCTCCATCTGTAAGAGTTGGATGCTGGGTGACACTGGCCAGTCTGAAGCCTATTTATAGAAGCCTGAGAAAGCTAGGTGGACAGATGGTAAAACAACACAATGATGAAGAAAATCTCGCTTATACTGAGGCTTATTTTGCCTTCCAAGGGGATGTTGCAACTCCCAAATATAACACTCCATAACAGGACATCTATCACTCATGGGCATGCAAACATTTGTGCTCAATCACAAAATATCAATTAAGATAGTCACAAATGTCACCATAGGTAAACAGAACACAACATTCAGCTAGTATGACACTTAGCAATACAACTTTCATACAGCAATTATTAAATAAATGATTCTGATCTCACTGCCTTAGCCCCTACCTCTTTATTCCCTCAAGGTTTTTGCTGTTCCTATCTGCTTTGTTTTGTTTTGTTCTGTTTTGTTTTGGCTATGAGACTTAGGTTCAGTGGAATTAAAGGTATTAGAAATAATGAGTTAAACCAAACATAGATCAAATATTAATATGGCCTTCTCTCTAGGAGGAGGGAAGGAATACTTGAGGAACTGAAGGTGGGCCAACATGCTGGAGGAAGATTGCAGGAGAAGGTCAAGTCATTTTAAGAGGTTTGATATAATCCTAATTGCACCTGAAAGGCCCTGCTGGGCTTGGATAGAGGGGGCTATCATGACTCCATTTACCTCTTCAGGCTATCCTTCTACTTGCTGGATGGAGAATGGATTAGAGGTGACTGGGAAAGGCAAGGGAAGGAAAACAAAGTAGAACACAGTCACATTTTACTGCAGAATGAACAATCTGGTTTGAGGCTAAAATATTGAAACAATTGCAACATAGCTAATAGGATGGAGGGACAGGAGGGCACCAGGCTTGGTTCCTGGCTCTCCCTAGCATGCCTCACTTCTTTATGAAGTTGCTTTTTGTGCCTTAAATCTTACTGCCATTATGATTTATGACTGCATGGAATCTTTTAAATTAAGATTTGTTTGATTGTCTGTTTCTATTAAGGTGACCATAATAGCAATTTTCCTTTTTCCAAACAAATGTTTTGCAGAACACTGCAACTCAGCGTCTGTGTATGGATTGTGACAGTGATTAATTTCTGTCGCTAAATTCTTTATTTTCTATAACTAATTTAAGATAGCTGCCACTTTTTAATAACTAAAGGATATAAATCCAGTAGGGTATTTTTCTTAGGTAATTGATATAACATCTTCATATTAGTGACTATAAATTATAGCTCTGTTACCCCATTCTGTCACCCAGCAAAGCCGCTCAAAGTATGTACATCCAGGCTGCCACTGTGCAGTGGTGCATACAATTTCTCCTCAACTAAACAACAAATCAAGAGCCAAACACTGTCTAAACCAATAATTTAGTTAGGATTTCATCCAGTCTAATGAAAAACCCACTGGTCTTGCGACGCTGCTTGGTTTGGTAATTTTTTTTTTTTTAAAGGTTAGCATTCACGAAATTGAAGAAGTCATTCTCTAGGTAGAAAAACACTGGGGCTTGAGGGGAGGAGACCATTTACCTACTTTATTTTACCAAAAAATTGAGTTTCCCCAAAAATTTTATTTCCCTATCAGTAAGTAGGGAAATAAAATTCTTCAAAATTTTTGAGGACTATAAAGTGTCCAATTCTGACAGTTAATTTCTTCTAAGTAGAGGCAATTCTTCTCAATGCATTCAAATACCACTTCCCAAAAGATACACCCACAGACATAATGACTCTTAAACAAAATCTCTTGCTGTGATACAAACAACAGCAGAAAACCCAAGTGCCAGAACTGATGCCAAATGTATAAATGATTTGGATTGCATTAGTGTTGGTTTATATGTAACATCATTCTGTCCCGTAACCAAATAGTGGTGGGGAGGGGTTTTAACCAGTCTCAAAATGGCATCCAAGCCACTCAGAGAAAATGGGGACATCTGTGAGTATTTATACCCATAAAAACATGTCAGTATATTCTTACATCAAGGAATCCCAGCTGCGAATGAATGAGGGTCCCTGATATAATACTATCAAACCCCTCTCAGCCATTGGCAGCAAGAACACCCCTATACTAGCACCCTGAATACTTATATACAACTATAATTGATTACATTTCACTTTATATGATTTGTAGATAAATGATTACTGCGTGTTTATGCAAAGTGTCTCCATAAAGAAATGAGACTAATTTTCTTCTTGAAAAGCTTATGAAAGCAGAAGAGCAATCACACCGCAGCAAAAATATATGGCAACATGTTTCAATGAGCAGCAGCAGTATTTCCAGGTTCAGCCAGTCAACTGTCATATGCTAACAGCTGCAGTGAATATTGCTTTATGTCAGAACAAAAATGGGTGATCACTCAGAGCAAAAAACTAATGTTGAGTTCTGTGTGATAAATCTTCAACATATCCACTTGACATGCCAAAGTAAGCTTTTGAGAATGAAAGAACATTGAGAGTCCCAATTTTAGCGCGAACAAACTTTTTTAAAAGGCTGTGGAAGATGTTTATGTTGCTACACGAAATGATTATTTGGTGGGTCTCTGGGATTCATTCATAAAAATGTTAAAAATGTCCAAGTTTCCATTAATGTAATTAAGACATAAATGTTAACTAGGGGGCTATACTGAAGCAAAGAAGAGATAATGATAAAATATTAGGGTTGGAAAGGTTATTAACGTTCATTCAGCACAGCTTTCTCCTTTAACAGATGAGAAAACTAAGACCCAAATTAGATGATGCTTAAATGGTAGAATTTAAACTAACCTGACTTGCTCTGGAAGGAACTATGTCATGAGAAAATTGTTTGGAAAGAATTATGCTGTATAATTCAGATGACAAACAACAAAAAATTAAGATGGGTCATTTCCTCTCATCTTCAAAAAGAGTAGGTTAAAATCCACTTTAAAAATTTTTTCAATATTTAAAAAATATAATCTAAATATAAAATGTTCAGCATATTTATTTGAAACTCCAAAATCTTCAGGACCCAGAAAGTTCATATATCAAAATTACAATTGGACACTAAGATTTCTTTCTTAATATCTGGTTTTGTTGTAGTAGCAAATCCTGATTTCTACATATATATCATATATTGGACTACATGGCCCAAATCAGTTTTCACATGTCAAAATGTAAAAACTTATCCCAACACACAAGGAATTCTATATGACACAAAAACATGGCTAAGACCAGTGATTATTACAGTAATTCTTTGGCTCAAAAAATGGTATTTGTCTTATCCAAACTTGATATTAACCTCTCCATTTGTAAATCCTCTTCACCAGATTTGGCTCCAAATGATATTTGGTTATTTCCAAAACTCCAGTAAATGACATATATTATCATCATTTGAGAAAGCTGAAAAATGTGACACAGGTTTTAAAACTGTCTTGAGAAACAGCCCCTATACAGTACTCGACAATGTATATTATCTGCTTAAGGAGACCATTTTGAAATGAGAAGCATTCATTGGAAAAGGCAAAAAAAAATGTTGGTTTTAGAACTTCTGGTAATTTGATTTGTATTTTAGTTAAATAGATTTATATTAGTGCCATTTCTATTGGTTTAATTATGAACTCTGAAGCACTGCATTTCTATTTATGGCTCCCTACAGTCCCTGGAAAAATGGGGTGTTGCGTATACCACCCACATTCAGTAAGAGTTGCTAACACCATGATCTTAAACTCATCATGGTGAAGTTCTCTTCCTAAAGTCTGGAACTGTATGGAATTGATATTAGGAGTAGGAAAGTACACACTGAAATGCCACTGACCCACATAGGCCTCCTGCATGATGGGAGGAGGTGACAGTGCTGAACTGCACTTAGAAGGCATGGTTTCACCTTCATTTGTTCAATGGAAAATTCATTCTATCTTGGAGGAGCAATTTTCTGCATTTTCCCACTTACTCAGAAAAAAAAAGACATCAAAATTTTTAGAGTACCAGGGACTATGATTGCCACATATTAATGCTTTTATGTCAAAGATTGCTTTTGTACTCCTTAGCCAGACTCATGAACATTGAGAGTATTGTGCTAATGAGAGCAAAGTAGCTATAACTATAGATTGGTAGGGGTGCGCATGCACGTGTGTGTGCACATGCACGTGTGTGTGCGCGCGTGCGTGTGTGTGTGTGTGTTGATTTCCCATTCAATGTATTCTTAGCATTTGATAAGCACTGTACTAGGTCCAGGTAAATTTCCTCTACTCCAGATCAGGGCCTGCCTTCCTGGAACACTGCACTTCCCTGCCTATGCATGTTTAAATCATGCTACAGCAATGGAAAGAAGTAGTGACTTTCTGAATGTCAGCATCAACACTGATAACAGTGATAATCTGTGAGCAAATGCATTGACTGCTATGTTTCTTTTTTCAAAGTTAAACCGGTCATACTTGCTGTAAAATCAAATGAAACAAGCATCACATTCCAATTCTGTTATATTCTGACAGTTTACTGCTATAGGGCAGTAAGGCAAAAATAAATGCAATAACCCACAAATTGCTTCCAATTGTCTGAGCACTCCTTAAGTACACAGTAAGTAGCTCTAAAAGCAGAAACCTGGATTCCCAACAAATTCCAACATGCCTCAAATTGCCTCTTCACATAGTTCTTTTGGGAGATGCATAAGTGCTGAGGTCTCTTTGCTGGTATCACTTCCTGTGCTCATTCCCGCCTTAACTGAGCCTGTCATGAGGTCAGATCCCACCAATGTGTCACCAGAGGACACTCTATGGTGTCATCCTCAGTGCCAGTATATGTAAATATGATACGATTTCAGGGAAATATGACATAATTAGAGGCTATTATTATGCATCCCTCGATAAGCCCTTATTTGCATGTTTCCAATAAAAGTACACAGCTCACATTTAGCACACACAAGCTGTCATTTTTTCAATACTATAATTATTACTTGTGAGGCTTGAAAAATATCTCTATCAATTCCAGAGAAGGGTTTGAGAGAGATTACTACAAATGATGATGGAATAATTAACATTTCTTTCTGCCTTCCAAAAATTTCCATCATGGCAATATATTGAAAATTTCATAAGTAGATAACTCATGGATAAAAATTCATATTATTAGGCTTAAACTTCGGAGCTAAAAAAAATACCTAAGAAGATTCAGAGCTAATATCACATTGAAATATTACCACATTTGGGCTTGCTACTTCACTCCTGTTGATTTTTTATTAAGGCATCAGTTTATTTTAAAAGTCAGAAGTAATGAGCTAGATTATGCACTTACTAGAAGGGCATCATAGACAAAATTTAAATCTAGACTTCAAGAACAAGGTGCTTTTATCCACAGAAATACAAGGAATAAAAAAAAATTCTTGCCTACAAATATGTTTTAGTTTTAAAAACTGAGACTACAGAGTGAAGGATGTAAAATTACGATATAAGGGTATAGTCAAAAAATCAATTAACATTTAATACAAATGGTTTCTATTCATATATATTACTATTACCAGATTTTTATAAAATTATCTCTATGACCTCTTCTATTTATTATATTTATTTATATTTACTCTAAACCAGCTTGGATCTCTTCTAGAAAAGATGACCATTCATAAAATGCTATCCTTTAATCCAAATAAGATTAAAAAAGGAAGTTCTTGGAAAGGATAGAGTTAGCTTCATCGCAGCACAGACCTTAATTCTTTCGTACCCAGTACAGTGCCAGGCCTCAGTCACATATTCAGTGGCATCTGGTTTGATCAGTTTCTTTACAGGGTTAATAATCTCATCTCATTCAGCATACAAGGTCTTGAAAATCAAAGCTTTTCTTCAAACTCCTTGGGGGTTGCGAGCCTTCAGCATTGCATAATCATAACCATCACTGACCCCATCATTTTGTGGTAGTTTCAATAATTCTTCTGGAACCCTGTTACACAGTCTTAGTTAATCTTGATCATTCATTCATTCAGCAAGTTTCTGTTGAGGCTACTAGTACCAGAAACTGCTCAAAGTCCTGAGGATACAACGGGAAATGTACCAGCTCAATATAAGCAATCCCTACACTTTTGGCACTTGCACTCTAGTAAGGAAAAAGAAGGGGAGAAAAACCTACTATAAGAAAATAAAATGTATTATATGTTGAATGGGTGAAGGATGAATGGAGAAAAATCAGGAAGTTCTATGGGTAAAGAGGGAGTTAGGATTTGAAATCTAAGAAAGCTCTCTTGAGAAGGTAACATTTAAGAAAATATCATAAGGATATCAGTAAAAGAGTTTCCAAGCAGTGCAAACAACAAGTGCAAAGGCCCTGAAATGGGAACAAGCTGCTGTGTTCTAGGAACAGAAAGGAGGTCAGTGAGTTAGAACAGGAATATGGTCCCCTGCCCAGCAGTAGCACCTGAAACTCTGTCAAAAATGCAAAGTCTCAGACCTTCTTTGTCATAACTGGGGCTGGATGTGAAATGGGGTTTAGCCATCTGTGTATTAACAACTCTCTCCTCTTCTCTATTGTCATGACCACATCAAAGTATAAGTACCTGGTCTGAAGTGAAGTGAGCAAGAGAAAAGGTAACAGCAGATGAAGTCAGAGGAGTAATAGGTCCTTGAAATTTTACTCTGAGAGAGAAAGGATGTCAGGAGACACATATCGCTGGAACATATATTTATACATACATACATACATATACAAACAAGGACATAAAAAATGAAGTTACTAAGATAAATTGATAATATAGCAACACAGACTAGGAATACAGAAGCAATACATGAAATAAATTGTTTTCAAGAAATGTGGTCTTACAGTGCATTTATCTAATGAAGATGTATATTCTCAATTACTATTATGTAAATCAGATTACCTTTGCAATCTATACATACGCATTAGAAGACCTACCATTGCCTCCGATCTACATTTTGTGTTCTAAAGCAATCGTTTTGCTTAACTGGTACAGCCACTCTGGAAAACAATATGGAGTTTCCTCAAAAAGTTAAAAATGGAACTACCCTGTGATCTAACAATTGCACTACTAGGTATTTACCCAAAGGATAAAAAATACAGATTCAGAAGGGTGCATGTATCCCAATGTTTATTGCAGCATTATCAACAGTAGCTAAATTATGGAAAGAGCCCAAATGTCCATTGATGGATGGATAAAGAAGATGTGAGATATCTATATATCTATAGCTATATAGATATATAGATATATATACACAATGGACTATTACTCAGCCACCAGAAAGGATGTAATCTTGCCATTGTAAATGGCAACAACATGGATGGAGCTAGAGTATAATATGCTAAGCAAAATATGTCAGTCAGAGAAAGACAAACACTATATGATTTCACTCATCTGTGGAATTTAGGAAACAAAACAGATGAACACATGGGAAGGGAAAAGATAGAAGGAACAAACCAAAGGAGAGTCTTAATGATGGAGCACAAACTGAGGGCTGATGGAGGGAGGTTTGGGGGAATGGGCTAAAAGGGTGATGGGGGCCAAGGAGGACACATGTTGTGATGACCACTGGATGTTATATGCAAGTGATGAATCACTAAATTCTACTCCTGAAACCAATATTACACGGTATGTTAACTAACTAGAATTTAAATAAACATTTGGGAAAAAATTATAATATAAAAACAAAAATAAATAAAAATAAAGCAATCATTTTGCTTAAGATAAAACATATTCTTCCACATGTTCAAAGGCAAAGTCTAAACCGATAGAGACTGTTTTCTCTATTAATTCTGTTGATTATTGCTATGGAATCATACAAATTCTATTCCTCCAAAATTGTATGTTGAAACCCTAACCCCCAAGGTAATGTTATTAGGAGGTGGGCTTTGAGAGGTGATAAGGTCATAAGGGTGGAGTCCTCATGAATGAGAGGAGTGCTCTTATAAATGACACATCAGAAAGATCCCTTGCCCTTTCCCTCCACGTGTGGATGCAGAGAAAAAATTCTGTCTGTGAAGCAGGAAGTTGCTCTCACCAGACACTGAATCTGCCAGCATCTTGATCTTGGACTTCCCAGACTTCAGAACTGTAAGAAATAAGTTTCTGCTGTTTATCAGCTATCCAGTCTGTGGTATTTTGTTACAGAAGTTCAAACTGATCAAAACAAATACAAAACTGTAAGTCTCCTCCAATGGGAAAGCACCCTTATGTGCCAATAATCTTGATGTATTTTATTTTACACTATATAATGAAATAGCTTCTGTCTAGTGAGAAATATGAAGCGCAATGAGCAGATCAGGTATAAGAAGGAGGAAAAATAAATAAATTTATCAGAAGCCTCAATGACAACAGTTTGTACAGTGATGACAATAAGGTTTTATGTTAAGGAAACTCTGATTTAATTGCTTTTTATGTACATACACCCAGAAACACACACACACACACAGATTTGGTTACATAAAAGAAAAGTCACTTTCCTACAGTTGGGGATTACAATTTCCCTTACATTAATCATAGCAAATGGTTATGCGCATCATGCCAAGATGTTCTTGTAACTTTTTTCCACCTTGTCTTTTCAGGGTCAATATATTTCTTTGAATATAGTCCAAGGTGCCTCTGGCTTCTCATTAGTGGCTATCATACATTTTATATCTGTCCTATTAAATTAAAAAGTTAGTTTGCTATAAACTAAAATATATTCTGAAATACATTCATACTCAATTACTCATTCACTCTATTACTAAAAGTATATAATATGTCATAAAGATTCTTCATCCCCAACAAGATTCTTCCCCACATTTATAGTACTATTTCTATTAACACAAATCATTCACTAACACAATTTACTATCAAAAACTTGGTAATCAAAGGAAGTTATAATATAGAAGCCAAAGAGATGCAACTCAGGATGTCAGCAAGCTGAGGTTATTAGCATGAAAATATCATTAAATGTCATTAACTAAAATGCAGCTGAGCCAGACAGAAGGCTCTTAGCCTTTAAATCAACAAGAGTCAATACATGGAGAGTAGCTTAGTAGCCATCCATTGACTTAATTGTACTGCCAGATCAAACTACTGATTATCTAGGCCATCCAGGTTGGCTCTATAGTTGTCTGAATGCTTCACATGTGAAATTTATAATAACCAATCAATGGCTATTTGTACCAACTCTGGAATTTGTTTTCCCAGGGAATTATTATTGATGCTCCATGGACTTCATCTTCTGGAAGACATGAAAAGCAACATAATATTGTCTTTCCTCTCTTTCCTTACTTTCTTTCATTTTTTTAAAGATTTATTTGAGAGAGAGAGAGAGAGAGAGAGAGACAGAGAGATGAGTGGGGGTGGGGGAGGGGCAGAGGGAAAGGGAGAGGGAGAAGCAGATCCTCCACTGAGCAGGGAGTCTGATGCAGGACTCGATCCCAGGACCCTCGGATCATGACCTGAGCTGAAGGCAGACGCTTAACCTACTAAGCCACTCAGGCACCCTTTCCTTTCATTTCTTTCCTTTTCATTTAGCTTTTCTTCTTCTTAAATCAAATAAGCTATGACTCCACTGTGAAACCAGGACAGAGAACAAAGAGATAAAGGAGGGTAATTAGCCATTCCCTACTATTTTCCCAAGGAAAATGTCTATATCTGATAAGTCTTGCAAATATCAGTAATAAACATCTACATAGAACTTACCACCCCAGCACCACTCTAAGTGTGTATTATATGTAATAACTCAAGCATCATAACAACCATATGGGTAGGTTATGTTATTATTTCCATCGTACAGGGGAGGAAACTGAGACTAAGAGTTTACATAATTTGCACAAGGTCATACAGCTAGTCAGTGGTAGAATCTGGTTCTAATCCAAATTGTGCTCTTGAACAATAGATGCAACCCATCCCACCTCCTTAACTCTGCCTATGCAAGGAAACGGGTCTTGGGTAATGAACACCCTTTCCCCATCTCATGGTGAACTCCATTTCAAAGGCTCCTCAAAACTCGATAACTGTGATAAATCTGCACTTCTTTGACCTCTTACTGTAAGGAGAATAGAATACTCAATAATTATTTGCTAAATCCAACTAAATTGGAGAAAATCTTCAACCTGATGACTGGGGCAATGAAAGGATAAAGGGCTTGGGGCATTTGGGTGGCTCAGTTGGTTAAGCATCTGACTCTTGATTTCAACGCAAGTCATGATCTCAGGGTTGTTAGATGGAGCCCCAAGTCAGGCTGTGTGCTGGGTGTGGATCCTGCTAGGGATTGTCTCTCTCCCTCCCTCTCTGCCCTTCCTCCCTTCTCTCTTTCTCTCCCTCTAAAATAAATAAATAAAGGGCTTTTGCCCTCCAGATATGAACAACTTGTCTGTTGTGAGTAAGTCAGAAGAGGCCACAACTGTCCCCAAGAAGGTAAATATTTTCCAAAATCCAAGCATTTCTCCTTCGATTTTTGTCTTTTCAAAACCCTACTCTAAACAAAACAAACAAAAACCTAATGGCCATTTGAAAACAATTGTAAATGGTACTAAAAGGAACATGTAGAAGGATAATATCTCACTTGATCTTAGCCAAAAGGCCGAGAAGCGATGAAGGATAATATCTCAGACAAAAATAATAACTACTGCTGCTAAGGTTACCATTTTTATGTAATGCATTAAGCTATATTAATGTTGTTTTACAAAGGATTCATTTAAATCAATACTTACTAGCTGTCAACCCAGTAGCTACAGAAATACAAGGATAAATAAAGCAGAGTTCCTATCTTCAAATGGCTTATAAATAGAGATAAGGCAAAAATACCACTAGTGTGGTCGATGTAGAAGAACAGATCATATGCATATTCAATTGGGTGAAATTAAAAAAAAAGAACCCCCCTCCTTCTTCCACATTGAATTTGTCAGCAATACTGTCACCTTTATCTCCTGCACAGCATCCCTCCCCTCCATGTGCATGACTGGTCCCTCAGGATAGGCCCTTATGAATATGAAGTACTTCCTCCTAGTTCCTGAAATCCACCTTTGCCCACATTTGGTTCACTAGAAGCTTCTAAGACTTTTCATCACACTTTCATAAAGACTTCTGACTAGTTCTTTTGGTATTTTTCACCCTCATTCAACCAAATTTTTGTCTTCTCTCATATCGCATTCTCTTGGCCTTCCACTTTAACCATGATTGTTTCAGTATTTTCAAACTAAAGATTACTGTACTTGGCAAAGTAATGAAAGCAAAGTAGAAAGTGAATATCATACAACCTCACAACTTGAACCATTGAAGGCTTTAGAATCTAGTGTGTCTGTGATCAGCACATAAAAGAGCAAAGGCATCTTAGGTGATTTTACCTGCACTGTTTTATTCATTTATCATAGTCATCCTTGGAACAGAAAAAACTGATGTCTGAGAGTGCATTGGTGGCCCAGGAGACCAATTCTAATTGGAAAGTAGAGAGAGAGGGAGGCAGAAGTCAAGAAGGCAGCCAGGAAGGACACATTTCTAATCACTCATTCTGTGCCAAGCACTGGGCATACAAAGATAAGTGTGCTTCATCTGATCCCTTTGAGCATCTGTTTTCAAATCATGCATTATTATAACCACCTAGTGAAATAGGTACTGAAAGAGTACTATTGTTTTTTACAGGTGAGGACATTGAAGCTCAGATTAAAAAAAAAAAAAAAGTAACTATCCCAAAGACACAGAGCTGGTATATGAGCTTTTCACTATGCCCACCTACTCTTCCCAGTCACTACTGACACTCACATACATGTAGTACACCTAGGTGGTGAGCACCTTGTTAAAACATCATTTGTGAGGGTGTGCTTACCTGTCTCATCCACTCTGGACAACAGTTTTCAGGAGGGAACAGTTTGATTTATGCCCTCAAGAAGACAGACTGATTAAAAACACAGATTGAGGCCACATTATTATCTTTTAAAGGGTATTATAATTGAACTACCTCACAGAGCTGTCTTAAAGAATGAGATACTTTATCTAAAGCACCCGTGAATGTCAGGTACTATTATTAACAGTAATAACACTGAAAGCAATTTTTCCACTAAAAGTTTTTTCCTTTTTTTTTAAGTTTTAAATGTTCTTTTTTTTATCATGGAAAATTTTAAACATATATAAGAGTTTATAGCACAATGAACTTTCATGTACCTATCTCCCAGTGTCAATATTTATAAACTCTTGAACAATCTTATTTCATCTATATTTCTATACATACACAGTTATTTTGAATTGAATTCCAAATACCTATAAATTTTGTCTGTAGAAACAATTGTCTTTAAAGATAGGAAGTCCTTTAAAAATGTAACCACAATACCATTATCACTCTTCAAATTTTAGCAGTAATTTTTTAATATTATTGAATATGTGATTGATGTTTATATTTCTCTCCTCTCTTATAATTTTTAAAGAAGATTTTTTTATTTATTTGAGAGACAGAAGGGGGTGGGGAGAGCAGGGGGACAGGGACAAACAGACTCTTCACTGAGCACAGAGTGGGATGCGGGGCTCGATCTCATGACCCTGATATCATGACCTGAGCTGAAACCAAGACTTGGTGGCCTAACTGGCTGAGCCACCCAGGCACCCCTACAATTTTTTGTTATAGTTCAGTTAGATTAGGAACCAATAAGAGGGACACCTGGGTGGCTCAGCGGTTGACCACCTGCCTTTGGCCCAGGGCATGATCCTGGAGTCCTGGGATCGAGTCCCACATCGGGCTCCCTGCATGGAGCCTGCTTCTCCCTCTGCCTGTGTCTCTGCCTCTCTCTCTCTATCTCTCTGTCTCTCATGAATAAATAAATAAAATCTTTAAAAAAAAAAGGAACTAAATAAGGGGGGCAACTGGGTGGCTCAGTGGTTGAGTTTCTGCCTTTGGCTTAGGTCTGATCCTGGGGTCCTGGTACTAAGTCCTGTATTGGTCTCCCCACAAGAAGCTTGCTTCTCCCTCTATGTCTATGCCTCTCTCTGTGTCTCCCATGAATAAATAAATAAATAAAATCTTTAATTAAAAAAAAGAAACCAAATAAGGTCCATACTTTGTGACTGTTATGTCTCCTAGACTCTTAATTAGAGCTTTCCCCTTTCTTTTTATCCTTGTGATTCTTTTGTTAAGGAAATCCAATCTTTCATTTCACTTGACACAATCCGACTTTCTCCATCTCAAGGATAATCTTCTTGTTATAATTTATAACAATCACTTTTGTCAACTGTACAAAAAATTTGCCTGAGAAATACTTAAATTGATTTTACTTAAACAAACATTAATTTAGCACCATGTATCAGTAACTGTTCTAATTTCTTTTTTTTTTACTGTTCTAATTTCTTCACAAATATTAGTTCACTGAATTACCATAATAATGTTATTATTCCATCATTACAGATGACATGTCTAAGGTTTAGGCATGAGACGTCTAAGGAATTTGCCCAAGGTTGCAAAGTTAAGGTAGACAGCTTTACTTAGAACCTAACGTTGGAGAAATAGTAAATGTCCACTTAATCCAGTCATTTTGCATAGTCAGTATTGCTTCGCTGAAAAGGCACTTAACCTGAGTTTTGGTTCTGACTATTCCACATATGAATTGTGTGCCTTTGAACAGGGTCCTTGCCCTCTCTGACTTCCTGATACACAATGAGCATTTAATAAACACCAAACATGAATCTCATCCAGATAGTCACTTCAAGAGTTAACCATGAAATCTCTTTTTATAAAATTTCACCTTACAAGAAGCCATGCCAGTTGAAAATTCAGTACACAGCCTGTTAAGCCCCAAGTCTTCAGGCAATTTTTCTCCCATAACCAGGCATGAATATTATTTATCAATCAACAAATAGTTATTAAGCCGGGACTTGGAGTTCCAACTAAAATGCCCAGCATGAACTAATTGCAAGGTCGGTTAATCAAAGGGTATCAGTTGTCATCTGATAAAAATACATAAAATGTGCTGAAATAGTCAAGAAATGAAAAAGCGGACAATCAATATCAATTATAATTACATGCACTTGCTTCAAATAAGATTATTTAACTTTAGGAGATAAATTTTCTATTGAGTATTTACTGTTCTAAACAAAAACAATTTATAGATTGTGAATAGTTGAGGAGTACATTAAATAGACGGGATTCAAGTTCAACCATAGCCCCAAATTCAGGTATAAACTTATTATTGATCTTACTGAGCTTGGGTGTTAGCATTCCCAGAACAATTATCTCTAATAAATTGAAGTGTGTGCTCAGATTACTTTCATAAATTGATGGATTGTCAGAATAATGGGATATATAACACTGTTCGAGATTCCCTTTAAATTTAGTTTAACAGTAATATAGCAATTTAGAGAATAATGGTTTTCTTGTCTGTCCGCATTTTAAGGTTTATTTCAAATGCACTTTTACAGAGAAGAGAGCACTGACAGAGTGATATCCTCTACTTAAAACAAATCAGATTGGTCAAGCTCATTTTATTTTTTTCTGTTTTATTTTTTTAAGGAAAATCATAAATAACAATATTAATTACTTCTTGAAGAGGGAAAATATTTTTTAGTTGCTCATCTGTCCTTTAAAAAAACCCCACAGAGGCATTCAGGAAGAAACCTCATTATCTTGATCTTTTGGAAGCCTTTGTTACATTCCAGTGACCAACTGTCCAACTTCATTAACTCCTACTGGAAAGATCAGTCTCCCTTCCCCCACTTAAACAGGAGAGGCAAAAAGCCTTCTTTAGAGTCAATCTCAATGCTTTCTCACTTTAACAAGTATGAAGGAAAGCTAATTGCTTTTTCAAGTAAATAAGTATGAAGAAAAGCCAACACTAAAATAAGGAATGAAGGTCTTTCTGGTATGATTTTTTGTTTGTTTTCATCTAATAATAATTTTATATATCATATAATGTATGGTTTGGATATCATACAGGGATAGATCCAACATAGTTTCCTTAAAACATGCAGGTCATATGAAAACCTTTATTGGTTGTATGTGATTAAGGACAGTTTCAACAATTAAACACCTAAAGTGATCCAGAAGACTAAAGCAGACATTCCTACTGCACTGAGATGAAAGGACACACACACACACACACACACACACACACACACACGAATGAACATGCTCAGGAATGCATAGAACAGAATTCCACTTGGGTCAGATAAACCGACCTGTAGCTGCCTCATAATGTTACCACAATTTTTATTTTATTGTATTTTTTGCCTACATAAAACTCACCTGTTTTTATTAAAGGACATCTATTCAACCAAAAGGCCACAATCACTGACAAGAATGTTCTCTTAAGTTTTATGTATTTCAAACTATGTCATCAGACTTTGCATTTTTTTTAATTTTTTTAAATTTTATTATTTATTTATGATAGTCACAGAGAGAGAGAGAGCAGCAGAGACACAGGCAGAGGGAGAAACAGGCTCCATGCACTGGGAGCCCGACGTGGGATTCGATCCCGGGTCTCCAGGATCGCTCCCTGGGCCAAAGGCAGGCGCCAAACCGCTGCGCCACCCAGGGATCCCAGACTTTGCATTTTTAGTGTAACTTGCAAACTTCGATTAGGATGTCCTTTATGTGTTTTTCATCTAAACACATACACACACTGGAAATAGATGTTTGTAAGATCTAGTTTAAGGGACCCAATATAAAAACTCTTAGATCTCTTCAAAGAAGCACAAATGTGGTGAGCTTTGTAAACATGCAAGAATAGGGGCACCTGGGTGGCTCAGTGGTTGAGCATCTGCCTTTGGCTCAGGTCATGATCCAGGGGTTCTGGGATGGAGTCCTGCATCAGGTTCCCCACAGAGAGCCTGCTTCTCCCTCTGCCTATATCTGCATTTCTTTCTGTATCTCTCATGAATAAAAACATAAAAAATCTAAAAAAAATGAACCATCACTTCTCTTTAAAAAAAAAAGAAAAGAAAACGTACAAGAATAGAGGAGGAAAGAAGCAAAGACACACACATATACACATATTGAAGAGTTGTGTTTTATGTTAAAACACAGCCCTCAGGTTGCGACCATACTAAGTATCCATCTTTCCACACATTCAAGGTTTTTACTTAACTATTTCCCCTCTGGACTGTTATAATCAGGTGCTGTGTATAATCAGATCCCTGGGAATGGCCCATGGGTTACATGCAAATAACACATATGAGTTTTATCACTTACAGTAATAACCTGTCATTTAAAACCACCATTCACGTGGAGAAAAGGGAACCCTCTTGCACTGTTGGTGTGAATGCAAACTGGTGCAGCCACTCTGGAAAACACTGTGGAGGTTCCTCAAAGAGTTAACAATAGAACTGCCCTATGACTCAGTAATTGCACTGCTGGGGATTTACCCAAAGATACAGATGCAGTGAAACGCCGGGACACCTGCACCCCAATGTTTATAGCAGCAATGTCCACAATAGCCAAACTGGAAGGAGCACGCTGTCCTTCAACAGATGGATAAAGAATATGTAGTATATTTATACAATGGAATATTACTCAGCCATCAGAAAGGATGAATTTGCTTAAACGTGGATGGAAAAAAAAAAGGTGGATGGAACTGGAGGGTATTAGGCTGAGTGAAGTAAGTCAATCGGAGAGGGACAATCATCATATGGTTTCACTCACACATGGAATGTAAGAAATAGTGAAAGGGATTATAAGGGAAAGGAGGGGAAATTAATGGGAAAAATTTGAGAGGGAGACAAACCACGAGAGACTCCTACCTCTGGGAAACGAGCAAAGGGTTGTGGAAGGGGAGTTGGGCAGGGGGATGTGGAGTAACTGGGTGATGGGCACTGAGGAGGACACTTGATGGGATGAGCACTATATGTTGGCAAATCGAACTTCAATAAAAACAACAACCAAAAAAAATAAAACCACCATCCAAAGAAAAGTACTGATTCTGTTTGCTTTTCTATGTTCATGTTCATCCACTGTATTTTGAAAGTAGATATGTTTCAACAATTCAGAGTACATTAGCACTAATAAAATCAACATGTTACACATTGAAGTCATTGCTCAATTCGGTCAAACTCTTAGTTAGACCCCTGCAAACAAATGTGAAACTCCAGAGAATTTTAAACAATTATCTAGTCAAGAGCTTTGAAGCTTCTCTATCAAAGACCTCTAGGGCAGCAGAGAATGTGAACATCCTAGGAGAGGGTGGGCTGGCCCCAAGGGGCCTCACACATTGTCAGCTTCAGGAAGGAGGCAAGCATGTCAACCCAGGGGCTTTGTAAATTCTGCAGACCTCCAGCACAGGAACATGTTTCCCCTGCAGCATCCACCCTTGGGTTTCTTCAATTTCTGGTTTGAAAAGTAGGGCTCCATCTCTTTGCCTCTAGGATATCTAATATCCATATGCCTTGCTCTAAAATCGAGACTCTGACTCAACTCATGAATTCCCTGTTTTCTTCAAGAAAAATCTAAGAGATTATCCCAGAGATGTCATTCTATGGTGAATGCTTGAATGGATACGTGAAGAGGCTAACCTCCCATTTTTCAAACTAAATACCACACTTAACACAGTCCATTTTAAGCCCCAGGCCTTGCGTTTTTCTAAGGTAATATCAAGCTTCTCACTATAACCCCAACTGCTCTGACAGTTAACTGGGAGGCATCAGGAGAGAGGATCGGCCTAATGCCAATAAAACTGTGAGTGTGTCTTGCCCAACAAAGCAATCAAGGCTGAAATCCTTCTGGAGACAGGTCACAACCATTGGATCTTATTTACTTATGTACAAATTTCTATTTCTTTTGTAAAGAAAAAAAAGAATCAACTAAGTGTTTAGAAAAAATGAGCATTTTAAGAATCATCAGGTTCTTCTTGCTTTCATTTGCACAATTGATAAAACATTTGAAACAAGGTCTAGGTTCTAGAAAAAGTTAAGTAGCAGCCTGCCAAGGTTAAGCTTGTGTGAATCTGTAACTTTGAAACCCAAAACACAAGCTTATTCCTGTACAACAGGAGAGTAGAGGCACATACATTTACACAAAGGAAGTTCTCTTTTACATAAAATAAAATATCTCCTTACCTTTGAGTCCCATGGGTTGGTAAATTCCAGTGCAATTCGGATCTAAGATAAATAATGAAATGTAGTGGAAAATCAATCAAACATAATCTAAAGATCATTTGCTCTAGTATTACTTTTCAGAAAGTCACGTTAATATCAAATGGAGACTTTTTCCAAAGTACTCATGTGTAAGTCTCACCCCTACTTGTGAGGAAGAGGAAATCACTCAGCTTTTCTGATTTATATCTCTGGAGAGATCCCTCTGATTAGCACCTACTTGTTTTGAAAATGTAGCAATGCACATGACAAAGGAATAGATACTTAAAGCAAATAATAATTGTGTAATAAATATAAGCAGTTTTTTTATAAGCAGTTTTAATTATATAATATAAATGATAATACAAATAATTTAAAATATGAATAACTGAAAAATAATGTATCTAAACAAATGTAAATAACAAATTAATGTAAATAGTTATTTATTCAAAATGACTCCCCATCTATTTCCTTGAAAATTATCTATTTCTTCCTCCTTCTAGGAAAGAGAATAACATACCTAAAAATTTCTGTCCACTGATCTAAAGAACTGATCTACTATTTATGGTACATTAAGTCAGTTGCTGTTCAAATATTCTTTGGCAGAAAGTAAAACTAGGACCTAAGGTTTGAGTAGAGCAGCATCACTGAAGTTTTGGATTCATGCAGGTTTAACTAGACATAAAGAAAAAACCAGAAATGGTGCTGTTGTGCACAAAGGGAAATCAGCTTTGACTACAGTGATGTTTTGTCCTCAAACACTTTATCGTAGGCAGGAAGAGCTTTTAAAGAGTCACATGATCTCCCAAAGAACCACTGAGGAGGGTGCCAGGGTGGATCAGTTGGGTAAATACCCACCTCTTGATTTCGGCTCAGGTCACGATCTCAGGGTCCCAGGATCAAGCCCCAAGTCCAGCTCTGCTCTCAGTGTGGAATCTGCTTGAAATTCTCTCTCTCTCCCTCTGCCCCGCCCCCACTCACATTTGCTCTCTCTCTCTCTCTCTCTCACTCAAACAAATTAATTAATCTTAAAAACAAAACAAAAAAAAAGTACTGAAGACCCCAGTTTGCCGTGCAGTGCTTTCTCACAGGCCTGATGCAGACTCTCTGGAGGCTTAAACAGCAAGTGGCCCATGAGCTGAGTCCTTCCCGCAGGTGGCTCGGTGGGGTATGCCTTTCATAGTACATCAAATAAAAGATTTTGATTATTCCCCAGAAATTTAAAAATCAAGAGACTTAACATACAAAAATACCAAGTAAGGCCTTCTCTTTAAAAACTGGACATTGTACCAACTCTTGGCGATCTACGGCAACCCGGGGTGGCCAGATGGGCCCCTGTGCTCAGTTTCATCCCAGGACTACTACTTCTGTCAGGAGCATGTCCTTGGTTGAACCTTGTAAAACCTACAGATGGAAGTATGAGGGTATTCTTTAGGCCCTTAGGACATTAATCTACCCTCTGCTACAGTACGTTCAAAAGTATAATATATGTAAAATGTTGAGAATAACAATCACAAACTCTTAAAAGGTATCGGCCATTATTATTATTATATCATTTTCTCCATCCTCCTTAGCTTTTACCATTCCTTTGTAAAGGAATCTTTTTCTAAGATTAGGAAATAACTGGTGTCCTGGCTTGTGCATAAAACATAAACACATCTTTACATGTACACATGTAATACAGGTGAAATGTGAAACACACACACACACAGAATAGGAGAGATGTTGCTGGGGAGGATTTGGGTTGTTTATTCATCCTATTCTATTTTAGCTGAGGGGCAAAAAAAGCTCAGCTCTATAGAGCCAGTCCATCTGTGTTTCCTTTCCAAACCTATACCTTGTGTCCTTTAAACCACTTTTCCAGGCTTACTCTTATTTTAAAATTTCAGACAGCTACTGAGACAAGTAACCTAAATTCATCACTGTCCTAAAAAGAAAAGAAATTCACCACTTTTATGTAGATGTGCCATAAGACAAACACTGTTTTGGTGTTCTGGCAAAACCACACACAATGGAGACAAAAATATTCTCCAAAGAGATGTCGATATATCTTATTACAGTTATCCTGCACTAGCATGGGATGAAAATGATTAAATTCATAGCTCCAAAAAACAACGCACAAATTACTTCTTGAAGGGAGCAGCATAATAATACCTGGAGTGTAAAAAAAGGAAATGAAGTTTAATTAAGTGTTGCCCAGTGAAATACTTCTGGAAAAGCTCAGTGGAGGCAAAAAGCACAAGTCCAGCTTGCCCGAGATGGGGAGGGACCTGCTGTCAAGTATAAAAGACCTTGCCCAAAAACTGTTTATTTATTACATAGAACATACTAGAATCCATGTATAATAGCATTATATGCTATATAGCACTCATATGTACTCAGACATTCACCTAACCACCAATCAATCTTCTCTTTGTATCACCACTAAAATACTGACTTGTCTGGTTATTTTTTAATAACACGACTATTTTCATAGAGAGTGGTTCAAACCTCAAAAGAACTGGAATGTTGTTTTTAGTTAATACAAATAAATATAAATACCTTTAAACACATCTGTTATTTAATCAATCAGCATGAAAAAGTCAATGAGTTTAAGAACAGTCACCAGGCAAAAATTTGTACCTTCAAACTGAAACACGTTGAGTCAAGGAAGAAAAATGAGATATAGAGAAGTCCAATTTTTAGACTAAATATTGAGACACATGCTTAAAGGTTAGTTTTTGAATATATTTTTAGGTTTCCCTTGGTCAAAATATGAAAAAATGTAGTCTCTGTCTAATACAACCTTGTGAGTGGGGCACCTGGGTGGCTGAGTGATTGAGCATCTGCCTTTGGCTCAGGTCGTGATCCTGGGGTACATGATCCAGTCTCCCATTGGGCTCCCTGCAGGGAGCCTGCTTCTCCCTTTCCCTATGTCTCTGCCTTTCTATCTCTTATGAATAAATAACTAAAATATTTAAAAATAAAAATAAAAAACAGCTTTGTGAGCTATCATCCTCAATGCTCACACCCTTCAAAAAAAGGATGTGCCAATATCAATACACACATGCTAATTCCCTGCCTCCCTGTAACCATGTACCCCATGTATTAACCCTCCTAGGTTTCACTACATAGGGTAGTTGTTCAATATAAATTGTATAAATTATCTGTCATTATAGAAAATAAGATTTTCTCCCTCACTTATGATATTTCAAACATTTCAGATTAAGTTAAGGAGTAATTTTGTGGTGAAATTTGCAATTAATATCTTAAATGAATGTACTAAAGATGTAAAATGGCTGTGATTTGTTTAGCATTGACTACAATTATGGTACTAACAATAGGAAATAAATACCCCTAGCTAGTGCCAGGCTATATATATTTGTCAACTTATTTAGTCTGTACAATAACCGTATGCATAAGATTGATATTTTCATTTTACTGATGAGGATACTGAGACACTCACATGTTACATAAACTTGCCTGATGTCACTTTACTAAAAGGTAGCTGAGCTGGCAAGTGAAAGGATGCAGTCCGCCTCCAGATTCTCTTCTCTTAACCATGTGCTAAGCATTATGATAGAACCCTGTGATGGTTAATTTTATGTACCAGCTTAACTGGGCCACAAGGCATCCAGATATTTGGTTGAACACTATTCTGGATGAGTCTGCAGAGGGTCTTTTTAGATGAGATTAACATTTGAATTGGAAGACTAAAGTAAAGTAAATCACCCTCCCCAATGTGGGTGGCCTAACTCAATCTGTTTAAGGTCTGGAAAGAACCAAAGGTTGAGTAAGAGAGAATTCACTCCATCTGTCTTTGAGCTGGGACACCAGTCTTCTCCTGCCTTTGGACTTGGACCAGAACTTGGTTCTCCTGGTTCCCAGGCTTTTGAACTCAGACTGGAACTATATATACCATCAGCTCTCCTGGGTCCCCAGGTTGCCAACCATGCATCTTGGGACTTCTCAGCCTCTATAACAATATGAGCCAATTCTTTATAACAAATTTCTTTATATATATATCATATTGGTTCTGTTTCTCTGCAAACCCAGACTGATATAGACCTTAATATATATAATCTCACTTAATCCTCATATCTACCCAACTAAAGAAATACTAGTCACATTTTTATAGATCACAAAATGATGTCCAAGGTTGCGCTGCTAGGGAGGTTTGAAGCTGGGATTTGAAGCCAAGTCCAAACCTAGAGTCCATATGCTTTCCCCATAATTGTAGTACCTCTCTGAACATGTGAAAAGAGATGAGAAAGTTTCAGGCTAAGGGAAAACACCATCTGTCTGGTCTTTCCATTCCCCTACCATTTCCACCATGTTGACCCATTAGACATCTCTATAGCTAACCACACACCTTGAAAACCCAGTGAAATTCCTCTTTGAATGGAAAAGAATAAGTAGTTTTTTTTAAAAAAAAGATTATAAGATATAAGTAGACTTTAACAAAATGATAAATTATATAACCTCTGAAACTCTAAAGACTTTATACTATCCCTTGTACTATACTAAAACTAAAATCAGTGATACATCAATCAACCTTATTTGGCACTTTTAGTCCTTATTCAGGAATCTCACCATTTGCACTTTGATTGCTGATCTCTCTCTCTCTCTCTCTTTCTCTTAGCTAAGAGGTCATACATAAAATTCATTAGAAATACTTAAGGCATTTAGACGAGCTCTCAGACTACTGTAGTTGTATTACAGGGAGCAGTAACAGAAATCAGGCATCCCTTCACATATACACACAAAATAGTTATTTCTGATAACAATCAAAGGCTATAACAACAAAAAACCCCTCTTCCTAACATTCTATGCCATTATAATAGCTGTCTTTGACAACTAAATACCAAGTAATCAAAACAAATGTTAATTAGCACCCAGCATTTACTATTCATAGAGACAGGCCATCATCTGTTAATTATCAGACCAATAACAGAGTATTGATCACAATTTGTCAACTTGGAAATAATTAAAACCAGTAAAAGAGAGTAGAATCTTTCAGTAAACAATAGGCTTTCATTTCAGAAACGCTTAGCCAGCTCTTCTATTGTACATTACTCTCTTCATCAATAAGTGCTTTTCATATAATTGTCTCTCTCTTGATTGTGCTGGTTTTTAAAACAAAAATTATGTGTTTTAGTGAGTACATATTAGGCACATATATCATTTTGGCAGCCAATATCAAGTCATGATGGAATTGAGAGAGTCAATACCTAGCACAAGTCATAAAATCAGTTTTTCTTATTTGTTTGTACTTCAAAACACTATTAGTTAAATTTGTTTTTCTTCCATTAAAAAAAAAAAAAAAACCTTTACTGAATGCCAACTATGTGCTTTTTTGATATGGAATTAATTATTCAGATATATGCTTTTAGATTCTAAGTCTTAATATCCAATGCAAACATACATCTTCACAGGAGACAAAGCCATTATTTGCTTTGTCTTAAGACTCCTCAGCTAATGTAAAGTCAGTTTTCCATCTAAAGGAAAAAAAGATATGCTACAAAAACAGTATCTTGCACCACAGTCCTTAATATATTTCTGAAACTTTTATAATAATTTTTCAAGAAAATGCAACCTGTAAGGACTAAAACCACTTAAAGCATGGATTTATGGTCAAAACCTTTCTGACACAAGTCAGCTACCACTATGCCTGTCAGAGTTCTCCAGTTATCCCAATATAAATTGTTTTATATCATAAGGAAACATTTCATCATAAGGAAAAAATTAAGTTTTCGTTGTAAATGAGAGTTAAGATTGAAATGCCTATTTTTGCTTACTTTCTGGTTTCATCTCAAACCACAGTATGTTTCCACAAAGATAAATTCAAATTTTGAGGAACTATAAACTAACTCAAGTTGCAGATCAGTAATATTGTCTAAGGGAATGAATGGTCCTTTTCCAGCTGTGGGGAGATGCCAAGTGTTTTAACTCTGCAAAATCTCAGCAGCTCACCTTAAAATCGGCTTTAAAATAGCTTTTCTGTGATAACCATAGGTGCCCATTTTCTGCCTGACGAATTTCCATTTTAGATCCCAGAAAAACATGAATCATAATGGAAATTCTGACATAACACTAACTATAGCAATCCATGGATGAGGGAGGAGAGAATAAAATAATTTTAATGGCTATCAAAGTTTTACCTGGAGAATTGGGTGGTTAAATGGATAACCCCTTGACTTTTCACCCCTGAGACTAGTTGGATTCAAGTCTTGACTGGAGTGACTAAAAGGTCATTCTGACTACTGATGTGAGAAAGGCCCAAAGTGAAATTGGAATGGTCTCAGTCCAGTTGATTCAGTGCTGTATTTCCAAATCACAAAAGCAAATGAATAGTCTCTGAGAAGATATACACAAAACTCATGCTTCTAGAAACAAGAAAAGGGTAAAAAACACAAGCTAATATCACTGAACTGTGAATCACACAAATATGGTACCCAAGTAAAATCTTGTTGCAAAATATTTATACATTAACAACAAAAGCCTTGGGCTATTTAACCATTGGCATCGTTTCAAACTCTGTATTGTCATTAATGCTTTTGTTATGACCTGCTAAATGCTAATCCAGGAACATGGTAAATTCATTTAATTTAAACAGAAAATACTTTCAATTTTCATGGAATTCATTTCAGCTATAAAATAAATAAAATATAGGAATATCAAAATGTCAGCAGCCTGACAGACCTAGCTATGAATGAAATGGAATCATCTGATACCCAAAGAAATACATAGAAAAAAAAAAAAAAAAAAAGAAATACATAGAAGTTTCCAGTAACGCTGAAGGCCTTTCTTAAATGAAGGAGTTAATAGATGTAGCATGCATGTTTCAAAAAAATACCCTGTTAAATTACAAATTACAACCAGCTCTCAGCTCTGTTTCGTTTATAGTGAATAATTCATTTGTACCTTAAATTCTTTCTCTATATCTGATTTAAAACACTTTCCAACAACAGGTGCTTATCCATATAAATTACTCTCTTGATTCTGTTGGAGAATGGCTGATTATAGGCAGAGGAGGAGGGAAAGATGTCATGGTGTTCGTGTCAGACCCAGATATCCTCTAACAAGATTCCAAAAACAAATATCCAGGCCGAAAATATTACGGCAGAGAAAACAGACCCATTCCATCAAAAATACATCCGAAACTCAGTTGAATAATATATGCATTTTTCATAGTGAATTACATGAAATGCCCCTATCCCATCATTTTTAACTATTTGAGAAGGCCAACCTTTCATCTTGACACAATTTTAGTATTTACTATGGACTTCCTGCAAGAATCCACTTCATAAAGTGACAGCACTTAGACCAACGATTCCCATTTTCTATAGATGACATTATCAGTCTCCCCCTATTTCAACTTCCATTTTGATTTAATTCGATTAGACAATTACCAGCAAACCTAAAACACTAACTCATAGCAGTAATATAGGAGAGAAAGAGCAAAGCTGGTTGGCATGCCCTATATATGAGGAAGATTTTCAAGTATTGCTCCTTTCAAGACGCCTGATTAGAAGTCTATGATTGCAATCACTAATTCTTTTCTCAAGGGTCACACAATTGTTCAGATGGCCTAGAAATTGCAATTACAACGCAAAATGAGGGATGCTGGCTGATGGTCCTTTCTCTGAAATCCAATCCACTTTTAAAGTACACTGCATTCCAGTAATTGCTTTTCATCAGTACTCTATTTAGTTGTAACATTTTATAATTTTGCATTTTCATTGAAAAATCACATTATACCACAAATATTGGGTTTATAGGAGTTTTCACATCATCACAAGTCTTATTTTCCAGTTCCAGACCTCAGAATTTCCACATTTTAGAAATACTGTGGTCAATCTGCTTCCCTTGCAGCCACATGTCTACTCGCAAGTGTGACATACATAGGTCTTGCTTCTTAATATGCTACTGACATAATTATCTCGGACAGTCCTTTGCTCCACAAATACTAAAAGTGAATGAATGACAAGCCACTCCAAATTGTACTGGTTGCTATATTATTAGAGTTAAAAATAATAAATGAAAGAATAAATGAATGATCATGCATTCAGGATACATTTTTGTAATAACTGGAGGAGCAAGAGTTGGATATTAAACAGTGTTATAGATGTGGCAGCATCGTTGCCATCGAGCTCACCTCCTTCCTGAAAACTCTTGCTTCCTGCTTCCAGGTCCTCACATGCCTGGTGTTCTCTGGTCTCTCCTTTCTTAGTGCCACCCCCCAACTTTGTGGGGGTTCTCTTTTACCTAACAATGGAGTGAACCAGGCTTCTTCTCCACATTCATGTATTAATAATTACCTAAGCGCCTGCCTTACAAGGAACCCTAGAAATGACTGGAAGAATAAGAAAGTATCACTGTTCTCAGTGGGAAAGCAAGACCAAACAACTTCAGTACGATGTGGTTGTGATGTTACTCAAAACACTGTCAAGAAGAACTAGGAGAGCACCCAATGAGAGGGGTAGAGGTAGCAGAGGAGTGACTTCATGGCAGGGGATGCTCAGGAGCTTGCCAAACAAATTAGTCAAGAACAAGCATTCTGGATGACGGGAACAGCCTGTGCATGACATGTTCAGGAAATGGAAATAGTTTCCTCTTGTTGGAACAAAATACATGGAGGGCAAGTAGAGAGAAACAAAATTTAACCAGGGGGCATGGCACTGGGAAAGAAATTTTTGAGTGACATGAGCCATTCTTAATCTCAGAAGTGCCGCTTTGCCATTATGTCAAGAAAATTTTGGAGAGCAGTGAGGCTGATGTTAATGAGACCAATTCAGGGGTCATTTAAGAAGTCTAGGTGATATGAGAGGAGTGGAGAAGTAATGCACTTAGTCCTAAATATGAAATAATAATAATACCACACAATTCTTATATAGTGACTGAGACAAGCTAGGTGTTGGGCTAAGCACTCCATGCATATCTCCCAAACCCTCAGACAGCGCCATGCTCTATGTACCACTATTATCCCATTATACAGATGAAGGCTCTGAGGCAACAGTCCATGAGTAATGTGTCCAAGCTAACAAAGCTCTGCCTACCAGAGTCAGAATTCGAATCCTGGGTGTCATACTGCAAAGTCCTTGCTCTTACCCACCACACCATGCGAAAGTGGGAGATCTGAGTGCACAGGGTCAAGAAGCAGCAGTGCAGGGTTCAGAGGCACAGACCTGAGAGGGCCTGCTCTGATCCTCACCTGAAACAGTGATCCTCTTCCTGAGCTTCAGTTGAAACTCTAAAATCTTAAATTCTTAAAATGGATTTTTGCAAGATTACCACACGGAATAAGATAATGTATGTAAACTAGACCACCATACCTAGCACAAAGAAAGAACAGGTATAAATTGTAGTTCTCATTTCTACAGAACGTTCCCTACATTCTCCATATAGGTGCTCTTCACCAAGGCAGCAGAAATGGGTAGAGAGGTAAGGAGAAGCAGGGGTGGGCAGGACTTAGGGGACACAGGATGGTAATTTTGGGGTATTTTCTATTCGTGAAAAGTATTTTCAAGGCAGGA
This sequence comes from Canis aureus, assembly GCF_053574225.1. Lineage (NCBI taxonomy): Eukaryota > Metazoa > Chordata > Mammalia > Carnivora > Canidae > Canis > Canis aureus. The sequence goes on along the minus strand of NC_135611.1, from coordinate 39,219,975 downwards.
ACTAGATTATATTTCTTTTATTTCTGGCAGTTTCTGGCAAATACTAGTTTGTCAAATATGTGTAGTAGGGTTATAAATTTATTTTTTGGGGGGGTTATAAATGTAATTCATAATTCAGTATTAATACACAAAGGAAAAGAAATAATTTCTTTATTTTATCTATAGCTGAACTGTTCCCCTCACAAGCTCTCCTCCACAGGTTAATAGTGAAAAGCATTCAATATTGCTATTATCCAACATAAAGCTTAGTTGGATGCAATAGTTTAAACAATCCTTTCAGGGAATGCTGAGTCTCTTTTATAAAAATAATAATCTCTGCCTTTCCCATTGTTGCCCTGCTCCTCTTACCTCCCTTCTTTCTCTACCTAAAATAGCACACAGGTGTATGCTTCACGTCAGGATAAGCCCACTCAACACAAGACTGCCGGGAAGCAAGCAACAAGACAACAGACTCTTCAATATTCTCCAAAGCACTCGTTCTAAAGATAGGTCTGTTCACGTCCTGCAAGGCTGCTGTTCCTCCCTCCCCCCTGCCCCTCTCCCTGCCCCCTGTGTCTGAGGGTGCAGTCGTTCTTTGTCCATCCATCTCTACTTTGTGTGTTGGGATCAGCCATCATACTGGCTAAACTTCAAGGCCAAAAGAAAACTAAAGATTTCTCCCAACTAGTTAATAACACATCTCTTATTAAAGTTTAGACAACCCTGGATGTTACATGTAGCAGAAGCTGTATTCAAAGGTCTGTCAAATCCAGTTATATAAAATTTATCATAGAAATTTGGAAATAATTTATCTTTGGAATACAGAAGATTAAAATCTTAAAATGTAAAATAAATGGAAAGCGATCAAGTTATACCTAATCAATAAAAAATATGACTAGTTTTGAGGGGTTTGATGTGAGTTCTATGCATGTTGCAAAATGGTCTGCAAGAAAATTATATATAACTAGTTCTTTTCTTGAGGCAGAGCTATATGCATGTTTGTCTGAAATTAGCAATAAACTTTAAATCACACAAACTCTTAGGTTTGGGTCTGACATTTATAGGATATGGGAAGTCTTTAAGAAACACTTTATTTCTAAGTCAATATCCTGCTTGGTAGTTTCATCTTTTGAAGATGAAAATTGATTTTTCACAACACTGCAAATAGGCCATCCCCCTGCCCCATTACTATGAAGTGCCAGAAACACAGGCAAAACCCCAATCAACTGGCCACAGGCAGCCTCATGGTTCACCAATTCAGCATGATCTACGCAGGATGCCATGGTAAGGTGACTTTTCCAATGTTTTTAAACAATTTTTTAAAAGACAGGTAAATAGTACTTTTGTTACAAGCTGTCATAGTTATTTTACCTGAATTTTTATTTCAGACAACAAGGAAAAAGAATTGTCTCAGATCTATCACAAAAAAAACCCAGCGTGTTTACTTGTGACAAGCTCATTTCTCTATAAGGACTGAAGGATTAATAGTCATTGGGTCAAGTTTGAAAGCTGTTATTTAATTTATGAGCTTCCCCCCCCCACCAAAAAAAAAAGAAAAGAAAAATCAAAACAGAAGAATAAAAAGTATTTTTCTGTACCATTTTACTCTCATTGGAAGAATTGAGGAGATACAGCAAATGAAAATGTTGGGATATTTCCCACAATATGATACATGGAGTTTTTGAGAAGAAATGTGGCTCAGTATAGTCTAAGGACTCTCTGTCCCTGCCCTGCTGATGTTGGGTACTTACATGATTATACCAGAGATGTTCCACTTACAGTTGAGAGGTAGAAAGCCACAAACAAACAAACAAACAAACAAATTACTCTCTCCCTAACAATGAAAAATAGGGCAAATTAAGCTACAGAATCATAACTTTTCTAACCAGAGAGCTGACATCACAAAGCAACACAAGTCAATTGAATACAAAAGAATGACAAATTTTTCCAAAGAAAGATGGGACAAACTGTTCTGCCATTGATAAGGTATGGGGAAACCTGGTATGACAAAAGTAGCTTTGATTTCATAAATTTTTAAGGACAGAGTATGCATTAGCATGGCAGCTTAGAAAATTAGGAGCCCCAGACATGAGGACCCACACCCTCTTGCAAGTCTCCACTGTGTGACCATGAACAAAACGAAGGGCAGGATCAAGGAGCAAGAGCAGTGGCAGAAGTGTCAGGAAGTCAATGAATGCCACTTGGGACAACACAAGATTCCATCCATTTCCTCAGACCATTCTCTCACATGAAGCAAAAACTTTAAGGTATGAGGGCCACGGGAGGCAGGAAACCCTCTTGTCCCCATAGCACAGTCAAGATTCCAATGCTTATGGGGGAAAGATAAAAGCAAAAAGCCCTCTGTTCCCAGGGGAGGGGTTGAAAGGAGCAGGAAATTCTCTCCCACCCATTGCCTTGATAAGGAGATGGAGTGGAGGCACAGGGATGCTGAGAAAACCCTACTCCCAGGCTCAAGTTCAGAGAACCTTGCTGAAAATGGAGATGGGACATAAGAACCAGACCCCTCCCACCATGCATCCAACTCCTATCCCATCCCCAATTCTATTGGCTCCACCATAAACCTTGGGCCTAGTAATAAGCAATTATAGTCTACTTCTGGAGAAAGGACCAGAATGGCCCAGGTATGAAGGAGCTGTCCAATCTGAGGACAGAGCAGGAGCATTATCAAAAACCCTTCAGCACTGCAGGGTCTACTCTAAGCACAAGATAAGAGTAACCCACTGTTGGAAAAATTTGAAGTCCATAGAGCAATCATGGTTAACTACAGCAAAGACAAAACCGAAACCAACTCAACTATAGACTAGACTGACTCAGCCACAGTGATGAGGAAAACAACTTTTGTTCTTCAGAGTTGCTGCCTAGGTATTTTATAGTACAATAACCCTGCTCACCCTCAGAGTCTGGACATTTCAATAAGGACTTGATTTTAGGATATATGCTCTAAATTTCCACTTTAGTTTTCCTGGGGCCGCTTTTAAAATAGCTATTTAGAGTTAAGCCCACAAAAAGTTAGTGACTTTTACCCCAAACTATCTTTAAGTGATAGATTCTTCTATCCTGCTCTCAACCTCCTGCTCATCCATCTAGGACAGAGGATTGACCTTCTCCTGGCTCACTGCACACTCATTCCTCATTTTTGGAATCTGTAAGCAACGAATCTTATAAATTTACTCCCTTTATGTGGGTGTATTGAAACTGTGCCTTCAATCAAACTGAGTGTAGGGTTTTCACTTCCCCAAAGTGGGAGCTTGGATGCTAAGGGAACTAACTACTTGCTGACCTCGTGTGGGTGGCTTGTGCCTTTTCATTCACCTGGTCATAATCCGCAAAATCTTAATTAAACACACCAGCTCCGGCTTCTTAACACAACCATCCACAATAATGGCTTGACAAAACAAGAGGTGTATCCATTTCTGGATGTTATACTACCCAGTCTCTTCTGGTCTTCAATACAATGTCTGACATTCAATCAAAAATAATGAGGCACACAAGAAAGCAAGAAAAAAAGATGACTAAATAAGTCTTTGTCTTTATTAAGTTCCTGCTTAGGGGAGAAGACTATTAGTCAATAGCTAAAATGGATTATAACAAAGTACTATATTAGAAATATCTCCAAGTGTATTAGAAGTAGTACACATATAGGGAAATGAGTAATTATTTCTGCCTAGAGGGAGGTACCAGGGAAAGCAAATAAGAGACATTAAGTGAGAATTTGCCATGAGGACAGAAGGAATGAGCCTTTCAGTAGAGAAATTGCTGTGTGAAGGCACGGATGAATGAAGAGGACATGAAATATTGGCAATTTCACAGTTAGGCCAGTAGAGCCTCAGGGGAAAACAGTTCTCACATTGTTTGCTGCTTTCCTTCTGGTGTCTGTGAATGTATATTAGTATACAATGCTAATTGTTCTCTGCAAACAGGAAAACAAATTGACTATATGCTGGGGGTGAAGTGATTCCTTACCACCAGAGTGGCCCCTAGAAGAATGATTTTTGAGCAGCCTCTGGTTCATTCATAAGCTGGTATTAGAAAGGTTGGGTTTTCTTGCCACTGGTGATTGCTGATATTTAATTGAAAAAGATACTCTTAAGTGATACTCAATGAAGCTCACTCAGCATCCCAAAGACAGACTATTCTCCTCCCTACAAAAAATTCATATTAGCATACATTTGAATAAATTTCTTACATTTCTCTAGTCACAGGAAATATACAAACATTTTTCTCCTTTATCTTTCTTATTGAAAAGTTGAATTAAGACAACCGTATGGCTTGTAACACTTCTCATTAATGGTAATTAGCTTCTGTATTTGAACAACATAAACATTCACATGTGTGTTTTAGAGAGATATAAAAATTATAACCTTTTGGAAATCACCCAAAGCTAAACTGTGAAAGCTTTTGATTACAAAGTACATTGAGGAAATGGCGCAATTGCACAAAACTTTCAATACAATTGGCTTAAATTGATTTTCAGTATGGAATTTAAACTCTCATAATATAGTTAGTGCAATTTATTTATAGGCTGTCACTGAGCCGTTTGGGAAGCTACACAAATGCTATGTAATTAATCTTTTCGCTGCTCTCCATTTTTTCTGTGAGAAAGTTGACTCCCTTGGTGTAGATATACCCTCTACACAGATTAGGACAGAATGTGTAGATTCCACAGGGGCAGGGGTGCTGTGGAATATTTAAATCTCCATTGGTGGGGCATCTGGGTGGCTCAGTGGTTGAGCATCTGCCTTTGGCTCAGGTTGTGATCCTGGGGTCCTGGGATCACGTTCCACATCAGGCTCCCCGGAGGGAGCCTGCTTCTCCTCTGCCTAGGTCTCTGCCTCTCTCTTTGTGTCTCTTATGAATAAACAAATCTTTTAAAAAAATAAATCTCCATTGGTATCATTGATATTTCCTTCTTTCATCTAGATAGATAAGGATCAGGAACTCCAGAATCTGTACTAAATACTCGTTTCCTTATATATTCGTTGCAATCTTGCATTCCTTTATTTAAACCTGTGCCAAATAAGATGGAAATGCAACATGGTCAGGGAACACAGACTATATGCATATCCCTGCTTCTCAGACCTGCAGATACATTCCCAGGTGTGCAAAGTCGGCTGAGAGTTCGAGCACTAGGATAAGCATGAAGCATCTTTCTGGATCATTCATTTCCCTCAAGTATTTTTTGAGAAAACATTTTTTTTTGTAAATAAATGTAGTTACATCATGAGTTATAATGCAAATTAGAATTAGAATATTTGTATGATAAAACAAATGGTCTTCACCTTTGCCCGAGAATACCACTAGGCTCCTTGTTTATGCTCTTCTCCCATAAGGGGGACCATAGTGAATACTGTAAGAAATTCTGATAATTGCTGAGGTGAGTTAACAAAAGATGTATAGAAATCTAGAGGTATGGTTGTAGATAATAGGAGGCAGTTCTATGATAGTCATGATTCTTTAAGAGATCACAAGCATGAAGAAATGCATTAAACAAAAACTCAGCCACCATGAACTGCCCAACAAAGGAAGTGATGAGGCTTGAATTTCTGCTCAGCCTATGGTTTCTCCGGAGTCCCAGAACCACATGCCCTCAACAGAATGGATCAGATATCTTTTCTAAATGTTCTACATTCAATACCACCACCTTTAAAATGGGCATTCCAGGAAAAAAAAAAAAATCCACAGTTCAATAAAAACAGCCCAAATAGGAAAAACAAACAAGCAAACAAATGAAACCCTGTCTATAAAATTTGTTTGAGCTGCCTTGAGGTCCAGATATTCTGATACCTGTTTTCCCACTCTAGATTGTGATGTGGCTCCCTGCCCCCCCCTCCCCCGCCCCCCCCCCCCTCCCAATGTCAACTATCTGACTCTCTGGCCTAGTTTTCAGAACATCCTTTGACACCAATGACCTCTCTCTACCACTGGCCTGTGATGCTGACTCTAGGCAGCATGTGACACCCGCCACCCCCCCCCCCCCCCGACCATCTGCTCAGATACAGGTGGTGGAACTCCAGCTTGCTCTTTCCACAAGAGGACTTAGGGTGTTGAGCAAGACTCTCTTGCCTCTATAGATGGCCTGCCTCCACCTTCTTACCACTCTTCCTTCACTGAAGCTGCCCTGCGCTAAAGGCTGACTGCCCTCTGAGCTATGTCACCGTTGGGAAGTGCAGAAAACAGAATACCACAGGGGTCAGAATCAAAGAGAAGCCAGGCCTACTCCCAGCTTTCTGCTGTAGATGAACCTACTTCTCCAGTGTTCTCTGTGATCCAGGTAAACTAACCATCGTCCTTTCTGTAATTGAAAGAAGAGAAAAGGACACTTCTAAAAACTTCACATCAAGGTTATACCTTCTGGCAACAACACTACTACTAAAGCTGGTTAAACCATCAATTCCTTGAGGTTTCTATATATCTCTGGGCCTACTTTGCCTTTGCTCAAACTAACAGAGCTCTATTATTTTTCTACTTCAGTACATTGTGAGAATTGCTTAACCTTGGAATAAAAATTCATGAGGTGGTAGAGAGACAGCATTCATCAGAGGTGCCTGCGAAGGACATGCTTTGGGGGCCTTCCTGTTCCTTCCCCTAACTTTTTTTGCATTTAGCTCAGCAGGCAAGAAAATCATGGGGAAAAAATTTCTTTTACTGTAGAGCAGACTTAAGAGACACCCCCAGGCTTTGTATGCAATGCCTGATTCTGACAGTTTCTCCCTGCACACTCAGTGGGGGAGTGTGGCAGTCACAGCCCTTTCCCTTCCATGCTCAACATAGTATACAATACATAAAGCACTCTTCAGAAAATTACCTCTTCCAAGGTCCTAAATGATACCCTGGTGCCCTGTAAGAGTTGATTTCCATCACTGTAAAAATTAATTCACCTCATATAGTAAGCAATCTACTTCTTGAGAGTAATTTTGTTATAGGATCAAAGCCAATACTTGGCAAAAAGGGGAGATGTCTCTTGTGAACTCCACCACAAATGGTTCTTGAAGCAGTAAGGTTTTTTTTGTTTGTTTGTTTACTTCAGATACTATTTCAAAAATGACAATCATTATTATAGAATATTTTCAAACAGTTAATAAAAAGGAAACAAAGTCAATTTCTTGTAGGTGGCATATGAAAAGACTTTTGCTCATCTTTTTAATCACCGAGGACGAATGATATTTGGGAGGTGCAAATCAGAATGGGGGGGGGGAGCTGAAGAAGTAGGGATAAATGTTCTGTCAGAGTGATTGGTGACCAAAAAAACAAAAAACATTGGCAGCCCTGGTGGCGCAGCGGATTAGCGCCTCCTGCAGCCCAGGGTGTGATCCTGGAGACCCTTATAGAGTCTCACGTCGGGCTCCCTGCATGGAGCCTGCTTCTTCCTCTGCCTGTGTCTCTGCATGGAGCCTGTCTTCTCCCTCTGCCTGTGTCTCTGTGTCTCTGTGTCTCTCTCTCCCTCTCTCTCTCTGTGTGTCTCTCATGAATAAATAAATAAAATCTTAAAAAAGATAAACAAACAAAAACATTGGAAAACCAATGAGTCTGTTAGAAAGGTAGAATTTGAGTCTTGACCAGAGGGCATTCATCTCCTTTGCTTTATGTAAACTCAGCCACTTCACCTCAACATCAGAGAACTTAGCTGGAAGATATCAGAACTGTCCAACTAGGGGGGCATAAAACCTGGGAAATGTCATAAGCACCTGTGGGAAAGATCGCTTGTAGGTTTTGGAAGGAGATTCAATCAAACATTCATTTCAGTTTCTCTAGAAGGCATATTCATTCACTTATTCTTTGACAGTCTTAGTAGAGCATTTCCTTTGTGCCAGGTCCTGTAGTAGGCTAGGAGGACATAAAGATGTGAGAGATAAGTCAGGGAGCAGGGCTGTGTCATAAAGGGCCTTACATGCCAAGATGAGAAGTTTGGATTTTCGTGTAAGAACAATGGAAATCATGAATGTTTTAGGTAAAAAAAAAAAAAAAAAGATATAATATGGTTTGCCTTTTAAAATACAACAGAGAGATGTTGTAGGGAGGCAGAATTGGAAATAGCTCGTCACAAGTCCATCACTTTGGCAATAGGAAGATGTGTCCTAGAAATAGGTGAGACTAAGATTCAAGTTAAGTTCAATAAAAAGAGAAATTTTTATTGAAATTTTTCCTTTTTTCCCTTTTCCTTGAAAACCTCAACATTTGACTTTTTTCCCTTCTTTTTCCTTCTGTTCTCCCCCCCCCCTTTTTAAATGGTAGAATCAATAAGTGTTTGGCTTAATATAAGAGAAATGTAAGCTTACCATAAAAACTGTTAAAATATACCAGTGTAGGAAAAAAAATGTAAAACTCTTCCTCCCTGTTGTAGTCTCATGCTGGGCAGATAATTATTTATAGTTTCGTGTATCCAGGATTTTAGTTTTATGAACACAAAAGAAGAAAAATATAAATTAATAATAGTGATTTGGTAAATGATCATCAGCTTGAAAAGGAAACTTGAAATATAAATAATGATCCACAATACGAAAAGAATTCAGTACTAGGTGGATATGGAACAGGACATATGTAGGTAATCTTATTCAAAGTGTGCCTATAAGACCACCTGAGTAATTCCTGTTTTTTTGTGCATCCCAGTGAATCTCCAAGAATGGAGCCCCAAAATCTGCATTATAACGGACTTCCCAAGTGATCCCAGAGCACACTTAACTCAAGAACCACTAGCTCAAAGTATGTAACTTTTGTCTTAAACAGTGAACAATTATACATCTTTAAAATGGATAGATGTCACTTTAAAAATCTTTAATTTCCTTTTTAATTGTAGGAAAAGTGTTTTTTCTAATGGTTTATAGCCACCAGAACATGTTTGGAAGAAATAGTCATTGTCTTCCTCCTCTGCTCCATTGCAGAGGGACCTCAATTAGTCAACACTCCTGGCCTCTCTCTCTCTCTCTCTCTCTCCTCACTTACTCTTTCAAGGGATGAAAGAGGAACTTAGCTGATTGGGAATCAGGAGGGAAGCGGCTGGCTACTTTCCCCCCAGTCCTGCCTGGCACTTTCTTTGGGATACCCTGCTGCAGTGTGGTTTTCTTCCAATTCCCTCCATGCCACAGGCTAAGTCAGAAAGTCTATGGGGAAGCCCAATGTCACTGGAGAGCTAGTTCATGTCCTTCACTTTTCCTTTCAGCAGTAACAAAGCAGACATTTAAGTCCACTTTCTATCTGACTTCTGTATCTGTCATCCGGCTCCTAATCAAGTAGGAGGGGCGCTATGTGCTGCTTTCACTGAACTTCAGTGCCATCTCAGTGGGTCATGGAGACTCGCCCTGCTCAGAGCCACTTAATGCCTATGCTATTCAGCTTATTTTAGTGCTATCTTCTTTTAGTGTTAAGTGGAGTCAGTTAAGTTCTACCAATGCACAAAAGTAAAAATACAGGCTTTTGTTTTGAAAGACAAAACTGTTAACTCACTCTGTAGTTATAGAAGATCATTTCTTAGATCTCAAAGTCCCGGATTAAAAAGGAAGGGATTCTCAAGGTATTTCAATAAATATTTCTGAATAATTCAGAAGGTGGAAGGAATGTGAAGAAGGAAGTGAGGAGAGAGAGCTCTAGCTCACTTTTTTGCCTTTCGATCTGTCATAAACACTAGTTTGGCTGAGAAGGATGTGAAAGTAGCATTGAATTTGGGTGATACACTGGTTCAGCCACTACCCAATACTCTAGGTAACCTTCAGCAAGTCACCAAACACTCAAATACTCTTGGACCTCAGTTTTGCCCAAAGGTCTTGGATCACAGCTGCTTTGTTATTTCTTCCACTATTTAACTACTTCCTGCTTCTGTGGGCTTGTGCAGGAGTCCTCACTGACAGAAGGCTATCCCCTTATTTTTCTTTGAATATAGGATAATTTTTAAATACTAAACTTTTCTCATATCAAGAGAGACTATAACTTCTCCAAAAGACCAACGACAGCAGAGGGTCTGCAAAATGTAGTCAATGAACATGTATTATGAAAAAAGACCTATCAAACGCAAACATGTTTTCTATAAAATGGCAACGTCCTGGGTGTTACAAGCTCTAGATCATGAACCAAGTGGTCTGAACTTTGGTGTGTTTTTTGTGTTTTTCTTTTGTTTAGAGAGAGAGTGTATGTGCACATGCTCAGGTGCAGGGTGGCGGGGGGGTAGGCAGAGGGAGAGAGACAGACTTCCAATTCCAAGCAGGCTCCACACTCAGTGCAGAGCCCAGAGATATGACTCCATCTTACAACCCTGACATCATGACCTGAGCTGAAATCAAGAGTCAAACTTCTAACCAACTGAGCCACCTGTGTGCCCCAGGTTTCATTTTTTATATCAATTTATGGCTTAACTTTGAAACAGATACCTAGCATTCCTGGTAGTCAGAATAACAGTTTATACAAGTGAGATACAGTCATCTATGGGAATCAACAAATCGTTCTAACCTATTCCTATGAGTAGGGTAGAATAGAAATAAAATTGAGATAGGGGTTTTTGGGTGAATTACTTTGTCTCTAAGCTGTTTCTCACGTGTAAAATGAAAAAAAAATTGGATGTGAATCCCTTTCACATTCCTTGTTTAAAAGTCTAGGACACAAGCATTATCTCCAAACAGAATTAGTCAGTTGTTTTCCTGTATCTCTTTGATGCTAGCATGTGTGGGTGTTGGAGCAGAAGTGGGAGGTTAACTTTGTAAAGCTAACATCCCAGAATTGCTTTCAAAATACAATTAAGTTGCTTGCAGAAACCTTCCAGTTGAAATCAAAGTACACTTAGAAGATATAAGATACATAAGATAGTATTATGCTTTAGTTAGATAAAATGGCCATGAAATAGTATTGTGCACTTTAATAACCAGGATTTTGAAAATTCTTAAAGTTCATAATAACTGATGAGAGAAGCTTTCAAAAATGTGTCCTCCCTGCTCCAGTAATGTGTCTTGAATTTCTGCATGAAAATGCTCGTTTCTTTGCCCCCAGGTACCAAAGATATGTCTTGTCAGCTTAAAAGATGGTTGGTGCAGACCTCAGAGTGAGCCCCTGGTGTTTATTTAAATAGAGCTTTTGATTCTCAAGCAATTAGCCACTCATGACTTATGACACTGTAACTGATGTCATCAGAGCAGCTAATTAAGTGTAATTATGCACAAGACACTCCATGATGCAAGGGACTCAAAGCTCAAACATATTTCCTGGTTTCTGGATACCACCAAGTTAATAATTTGGCTGAAATTCATCACAGTCTGATCATGAATCTGGCAATGACCCCTTTGAAGAACGCAACCTGCCATTTTTCCAAAAAGTTTAATTTAGTATCCCTAGCCTTTCCTTCGCTTTCTGCAATATTTCCTACACCCTTAATTAAATGAATCAGCTCTGCTACAGCCACTAGTTTAGAGTGATTAACAAAAATAGGCCAGTAGGTTTGTTTTGAGCTTATTTCTATTTCAGCCTAAAGCACAGGAAGTCTTGGGTAATGAGCAGCTGCTGAGAATTAGACTTGCCTGCCTTGATCAAGACTGTGGTGAGTACGCAAGGTGATCGCATGACATCTTGCTCTGTGTGTTCCAGACGTGGCTGGGAAATGCAAAAGGGGAATGCAAACGGGAGCACAGGGCTAGGGGAGGAGCTCAGATTTGAGGATGAAGCAGATCTACATTCAGATCCCTACCCTACTGCCTACTAGCTGTGAGACCTCTGACGGGGAGCTGAGCCCTCGGGAGGACAGTGTTCCTTGTCTGTAATTACAGATGATAATTCCTGCTTCAAAGAGTCATCGTGAAGATTTAATGAAAGAAACTGGTAGGATAAATAGTAAGCTCTCTATTAATGCCAGGCCCCTTCTCCCTATAACCCCTACCCTCTTGCAGGACTTTCCATTGCTGCTTGCATCCTGTCCTTCCCTTGTTCCTTTCCTTCCTCCCTCTGCTCCTGCCTTCAAATACTTAGGACCAGTAGAGAAGTCAAGTAATTAGTACTTTTACTACAATAAGTACATGGGTGGGTGGTTAGGGGTTAAGGAGAGGGGCAAGTAATTGGAAGGCATATTTAATCCAGTCCCAGAGCAAAACTTAGAGTGACCTGGGGGCCAGCAGTCAGTGATGACACGTGGATAACAGAGCTGGTATGTGAGGAGAGCATCATGTGCAAAGGCCCACAAGCCAGAGAAAGCCCAGAACTGCCAGTAGTTCTGTCCGGCTAGAGGCAAGTTACAAAAATGTTGCAGGAAGTAGGCAGAAGCTAGATCTTGAAGTACTCTCTAGACCTCGTTGCAGAATTGAAACTCTACCCAGAGGGCAACTAGGGGTGACTGCAGGGTTTTGAGTGGAGAAGAGACAGGATACACTTTGCGTTTGAGAAAGATGGTGGGTGACATACAGGGATTACTCAAGAAAATGAGGCCTGACAGGAGGCCTTTGAAGTACTCCAGGGAAAATATGACGGCAGCCGGACCCAGAGTCATTAGAATTTTTTATTATCCCTTCTTTAAATGAAGAACAGCGCTTGGGAACTTCTGTGAAGTGTCTAGCTAGTCAGATGGGCTTGCCACCTTTCTCACCTTGCTGGGTGCTATTTATAAGCATGTGCAGTTGCCAGTAGCATGGCTATATTTTCTTTTGTGACTCACAGTATTGAAGCTAGAGTTCTGGTCCAGCTGTTGAGTGCTGTGGAGCCAGCTACCCTCCTAGATGGTGACCGATGGCTCATTTCTGTGCCAAGAGAGAGCCTCCCTGACAGAACCACCCTCACAACAAACAAAGCACGTGTAACAACAGACTCGACTAGACTTCTCAAGAATCTATTCTATTATAGGTATGACTGTGCACTGTGAGTGTGTGAAGGGAAAGAATGTTTCACAAAATATAACCTTCCCACTTAAATGACCTTCCCTAGTGACTCCTGCGAGGACTTGGGAAGACCTATTAGCGTTTAATAAAACATGCCGCATCAATGTAGTTGAAGGGCAAAGTGCTCAAAGAATTCTAATGTCTTAAGAAATGCGCCAACCCTGACACTCTTATGAGAAGGTCAGTCATTTTAGAAGCAATTACTCTAAATTATAATTTTATGAAACTTCAAATTAGAAGGAATTGCTCTTTGGATGTAAAAAAAATAAAGAATTTTATACTTAATTTAAAAAATAACTTGCAAATAAAAGAACGTTTTCTTTGAGTTAATGGGGAAAAGGCATTTCTTGGCATGTAGAACTGATGTTTAAAAATGTGCTCTTACATCCACATAAGTACAGTAACCGCTGTTATTCCGAGAAGCATAAGTGAATAGCAGGGGGCATCATTTTAACACTGGCAATTTTAAAAATTATTTGGGCTCATGGTATTTCTTTGCCAGAGAGCAATGAAGTGTGAAACCAATCCAGTGAAACTAGATAGATTGGGACACCACTACTTACATATTTTTACCAAGCATTCAACACGCAGACACCATCTGAACTCTATGGTTCAAGATCATAAATCCTCCTGTGAGGCTCGTTTGTTAATATTTGGGCTCATTTATCATCTCAGAGGACAACCACAAAGGAAAACACAATTGAATACAGTCGATCCATAATACTCACGTGTTTGCATTGAAACCTAATTTAAACAAAAAGAAACTTCCCTGTATTTTCTTCCGACTCCACCTCCATGCCCCCATAGGCCTTAAGAATGCAAATATATTTATAAAAGAGTTTCTACTTTTGTTCTCTTTTTTCTTGCCTCTGACCATTTTATTAGGCTACCATTTGCCAATTAGCTATCACACATCATTTCCTGTGAGAAGTGCTTTATAAATAGGATCCCACCCAGTTGCAACAATGCTATGAAGTAGGTTGCTGCTGGGACTACTCTACAGTATGACAGACTGGATGGCTTAAAACAGAAGTTATTTATCATTTATCTTTTCAATTTGTTTTCACTGGGGCTGTCCAGTGTAAATTTTCTCACAGTTCTGGAGGCGAAGAGTCCCAGATCAGGGCTTGATTCCTTCCAAGGGCTATGAGGATAGGATCTGTTTCAGGCCTTTCTCTTTGGCTTGTATTGGCCATCTTCTCTCTGTGTCTTCCCCTTGTCCATGTCAGAGTCTAAATTTCCTCATCTTCTAAGGTCATTCCTATTGATGAGAGTCCATCCTAATGTCTTTTTTTAACTTAAGCTCCTCTATAAAGACCCTGTCTCCAAATACAGTCATGTTCTGGGGTACTAGGCTTAGGACTACAACATACGAATTTTGTAGGGGACACAATTCAGCCATAGGTATTCTATTCTATTATATTCCCATTTTACAGCTGAGGAAATTTGGGCTTAGAAAGTCTGAGGCCAGAAAGGGAGTAAATTGTGAGGTGAATATCCTCTGGAGTCTGTCTGATTCCAGACAGTAAGCTCTTAATCCACCACCTGAAATAGCTCTCCAGCCCTGACCCCACCCTATGTCATATCTTGCCCCCTGGCCCATCCCTGGCCTCACCACTGGTATGAAAGTGCGTCATCTGATGAAGCAATACTGAAAATATTTTTCTGCCAGAATTAAGGAGAAATGTAAACAAAGGCACCTTAAATGCTTCTATTCATTATCTACTTAACATGGGATGATAATAAGCACCTTAGAAGCAGAATGTAAGAGAACTTAACCTTGTCATCTAGGAGCTTTCAATTACTGATGAACACCACTAATGCAAACAAGTTGAAAAGATGAATGATATAAAGCTGAGTAAATGTCTATATTAACTAGATAATGAAAGGATTTCCATTAAACAAGAGCAAAGAGATAGGTAGAGCCAGAAGGAAGCTGAGGGAGTTCCATATTTAGATTAGGCTGGTCTGAAGGAAATCTTCATCTCTCTTCCTATTATTCAAGAACAACTGTGGGAAGACTTTCAGGGACCTCCAAAAATACCCAGTTTTTTCTCAATTTATTTTTTTAAAGCCTATTATATATTTTTGCATATTTTGTTCATGTTCACCTTCAGCAGGATGTTACTGTTACAAATTTTGTAAACATGGTCAAAACAAAATGGCATATTCACAGAAAACTTTAATTACTTCAGTCATAAAAATGAAGTCAAACATCAACTCTTTAAAAAGTTTGATTCTGAATTAAAACGTCAAAATTAGCTGAAACAACATCTTTCTAAGTGTTTTGGTCATTTAAAAGCAAATCAGAAGACATC
The DNA here is from genome assembly GCF_053574225.1 of Canis aureus. Taxonomy (NCBI): domain Eukaryota; kingdom Metazoa; phylum Chordata; class Mammalia; order Carnivora; family Canidae; genus Canis; species Canis aureus. Next base: position 39,204,818 of record NC_135611.1, on the reverse strand, counting down.
TGCAATATCCTTACCAATATATAAACACTGGAAAATGATTGTTAACATCATAGATATGTGAATAACACCTCTTTAATGAGTAAAACTTGTATTTCTCAAGTGATGCAACATTAGCCACAAGGTTTCTAGCTGAAGCTGGCTTTAAAGTGAAATTTGTACACAATCAAATGTTTCCATATCTATCAGAAGTTGATTTGGACAAAGTGAAAGGCTGATTGAACACATACCTTAACATCAATAAATTGTGTAGACCTCTCTCAGTCCCAACTGTGGGGTCATCCTCACGGGTATGGAAAGTCAGAGAAAGCCATCCTTTAGCCTTGTCCCAATGAGTTACTCATATTGAAAATCTTAATTTTAGCCTATGTTTAGGGACAATGAACTTGATGTTGTTCTCCTCCCTTTCTTCCATGAAGATTTGTCTAAAGTGAAGCGTCATTGGTCCAAGTCACACCTATTATCATATAATAAAAATTTCTTATAATGTAAAACTTGTCAAGGAAGTATGGGTGTACAGGTCCACGTGTTTTAACGCATTCAAACCTAGCAAATAGCTTCAAGTTCAGGTGTACGAAGGAATATGATACATAGCTATGGAAAAAATAAAATCCAGAAACAAATATCCAGAAGCAATCTTCCATGCATTTCTAGGTAAGATTATATGCAGTAAAAAATTCAGCCCACTAAATGGCCTAACAATGGGTTCTTATCTTTGGAAACCATAGTGTTGCCCTCAAACAGTAATATATTTTCACCATTTCTCCCAATCCTACTGAAAAGCACAGTGACACAATTCCAATGCATATGTAAATAATTACTAAGCAGCAGATAATTATGCCCAAATCAATAGCTGGACAGCTGGGTTACTCTATGTCAAAACCCAGGCAATTCAATGAAAGCTCCCCTGAGAAATATTCTCGGTTGTTATGGTGAATTTTGCTGTTACTTTTGCATTTTGATTGATTAATACACAATGCACCTTGGCATATTTTCTATTTGGAATGCAAAATGCTAGTAACACATGAGAAGACTCAGTTGAATTCTCCTACTATTTCCTAATGGATTTTTCTTTAAGCTTTTAGAAACACACCAAAAATTTTAAGTTTATATCTTTAAAAAGACTTCACTTACATAATCTAAAAACAATATGCTAGTCTAAATTAAAGGACTAGTTAAGTGGATAGACGCATCAAAAAATTTCTAGCACATTCTTTATTTTTATTTATTTATTTATTTATTTATTTATTTATTTATTTTTTATGATAGTCACAGAGAGAGAGAGAGAGAGAGAGGCAGAGACATAGGCAGAGGGAGAAGCAGGCTCCATGCACTGGGAGCCCGACGTGGGATTCGATCCCGGGTCTCCAGGATCGCGCCCTGGGCCAAAGGCAGGCGCTAAACCGCTGCGCCACCCAGGGATCCCTGTATTGTTTTATTTTTTTATTTTTATTTTTTTTTTTAGCACATTCTTTAATATTGAAGGAAGGAGTTGATGATAATTCTTTGAGATGTGTAAATGTGGCACTATAAAGTATACAGTTAACTTTAGGATTGCTGCATTAGCTCTATATGCATTCATGGAGGACGTTGATGAATTCTGTACCGAGACAGTGCATATCATATGTTTGTTAACCTTCAAGGGGAATGAAGAAGAAAAATGAGAAGGGTGTTCCAAATATTAAAACATATTTCACTGGGCAGCAAAGATAGCTGGTTTCTACTGCAGTTTTCTTCTTCTGGCTTACAAGGTTCACCTCAATTGGTCTAGTGGGAAGAATTCTAACATTTTTTATACACACGTGTTCCAATCTTCCTCTCTTAAATCACTGCTCACAATCCTCATCTCACTTTCTCAGTGCCAACAGCCATACTTACTGTTGACAAAATGTGGTGTTTTGTGCTGGTAGCCTTGTGGGGATAACAATTTCATTTAACTTATGTGCTATCTCAACAAGACGGGTGACATTGATTCAGGGAAGTGACTGGAGTTTTATCAGCTCATCTCCAAGGAGGTACAGGACAGCTTCAACCAACCACCTTTGACTTCTTGTCCATGGACAATTCCATTGACCTATCACAACATGGACTACCACTTTCTTTAAGTACTCCTGGAAATTTCTATTTCATCTCTCTATATATATTTTTTTAAACACACAAGGCCTCCCTCTCTCTCTCTCTCTGTTGGCTGCCATTTGAAATTATAGGCCTTGTGTCTTTTGATACTGGATCATTGTCAAGCTTGAAGGGATCTGGTTAACTTTTTTCCAAGGGCACCATCACCCAGGAAAACAATATATTCTTCCAACCTTCCTCACCCCATAGCCCCATAACTTGTCACAGCCCATATTCTGATTTGCATTGGAAATATAATTTGTAATTGCCTAGAAATTAACTATAGAATTTAAATTTCTCTTCCGGGATTACTAGAGTAGTCCAATCTATTTTGCTTCAGTTTCTATTTGACATGAGTATTTAAATGTAATTTTTTCATTAAAGAGATGATGAATGAAGAACATAATTTAATGGAGTCATGCCTAATAAAATGAGAAGGGTTTGGACGATAATTACTAATCGGGATTTTTTTCCAGAAAATTAAATGTTCAGTTTCTCTGTGCCTCTTTTTTTGTAGGTGAGAGCCTCTGCTATCTCATGATTCCTCTTGCAAAATATTAAAATGAAGCTGTTGCTGAAGAGTTGAATATAAAGTAGAATTTCCAAATATACTCAGGTATGTTCTCAGGTATTGGATTTTCAGAGGGAATTTATATCCTTTCACAATAGCACTGCCTACATGATGCTCCCTACCACAACCTCATCATGATAAGATGGGTATGTTCCCTTGGAACATGCTTACATTCCTGTCTTTGGTGTGGAAACATTTTCTTTTCATCCCCTCTTAGCTACTATAAAAGAACCATCTTTTATTCTTCAACAGTATCTCTGAATTGTGCCACTTAAACCATTTGCTTGGCCATGTTTTCTGGTCTCTGAGAAAAAGGAGATCATGACTTGGACTTGGTAGCTCAAATCTCTTGCCTTCTCACATCTTCCAAATAAAACAAATAAAAGGAGGTCAGAATAATGAGACAATGTGTAAACTAAGGTTCTCTGTGCTCAGAGGTTTTGCTTGATAAAAGTGTGCTTGTGTGTGGAAATGTGTCTTCATATCTGTAATAATAGGGCACTGTTTTACCTCTACAGACAATCAAAAGAACTGAAGTGCAGCTTCTCAAAACCAAGTCTAAGATTAAATATTCAAAGTACAAGTGAATCAATAAACAAGCTACTGTAACACACTCTGAGTAGAAATCTAAATCTCAGAGGACCAAAGCTCCTCTAAAGTCCTTTCTGAGTTCCCTATCCTCGATTTCTGGCCACTCAGTCCAAAGGATCAGGCTCTCTAGGACCCAGTAATCAAACTGAATTCAAGAAGGGAAAGAGAGAAGTCCATATGTAGATGAAGATTCTCTGGGAAACACACACATATGCATGCGTGGGCAAACACACACCTAGAGTATAAAATGCTTCTAACCCTTAAAAGGTCGGAGGTAAGCAAGTCTACTAGTCCATCATCAACAAGGCCACTCAACAAAATAAAATGAAGGGTGCTCAGCACAATCAGCAAGAGAGTTTGTATCCAACTGAACTTGTAATACTAAACATTAAGCATCCAGCCACAAAATGCTGGATTTTTCCTTAACATTGATACACACATGTCTAAATTCTCTAGCTTGTCAATTCTTTTTTCTTAACCTCAATACCTCTCAGCAATAACCTTCACATACCATAATTTTCATTAGTGTGCCTCATCCCTAATTCTGTAGAAAATCTTTTATCACCAAATGCTTCTACTGCATCTCCTCTATAAATTAGTTCAAACATATGTCACTCCTTATCTATTACCCTGATCACGCTTGAATCTCAACAACCTCCCCAAATGCTCCTAGCTTCCCATCTATAGTTTCAAATTTTTGCATAACTTAATCTTACCAAGCAGTCCTTCCTTTCACCGATTCTTTACTCAAGTTCCACAAGTCTGACCAAAATTTTAAAAATCAACAGACTTTTCTAGAGATTTCTTACATTTATTTCCATGTGTATTTTTCCTCTATTCATCTTATAGAGAAGCTTCTATTTTCTAACCCTCAAGTTCTATTTTATTCAAAGCCAGTTGAGCTAAGATATATCAGTTGGGGTTCAGTAAGCGTTTCCAGTTTTACCTTAATTTGATTATCTAAAAATGACGGTAGCAAGTGATCAAAATCAAAATGAACGCTTCTGTTTTAATACATAATCCAGTTATTTTATATCTTCTATATAATTATGTGTTTTATATGTGTATATACATGCTCATATGTAATTTTGAATCTATTATATATTATGCTTGTATAAGCACTTACAAATATGTACAGCACTTATAAATGTCTAATTATTTTTATCCTGCCCTTTAATGAAGGTGTTGAGATCAGTGTCTGAGACTCCTTGAATAGTGGTTTAATGTTTATTGTAACAATAAATGTTATTGTTATCCTACCTCTACCTTCCCATGAAGAGGCCCCGGAAACCAGTTTCAGTGAAGCTTACAGGAAGGAACCAGCTCATTGGGTTTAGCTGAACGTGGAAGATTCAGGGGATCTTTTTCACCAGCCAGAAATAATTATAACCAGGCCCATTAACAAGACTCTGCTTCCATCCACCTCCTTCAATCAGATAACCTTTATTTAATGTCCTAGGGCTGTGTTCTGCTGGCACTTGCTCTGGTCTGTTCTTCTTGTGAATTTATTAGCCAGGAATGTAATTTAATCTGTGATTTCAATTTCCCACCAGCAGATCACATTTGCCATTACCTTCCTTAATAATATTGTTTTTAAAAATATGCCAGTTGTTCTTTACGCTGTGAAATCATAGGGTTAAAACTATGGCATTTTTATAAAAGAATATGGTACACACTTCTAATGCACACTATCTGTTATTGCCAGAGACCATTACGTTTAGCAGAGTGATCACTTAGGTCTAGACATTTTCTGCTATACAAGTAAATTCCATGTGCTTGAGATGCAGAGGAAAATGTGGAGTCATGATGCTAGCTCACATGGAGTGATCTACCCAACATAGTGGTTTACACCATGGGGACAGCACAAATATACCACAATACCTGAAAAATCTGAATTTGGATTTCTAGACTCCTCTGGCATTTTTGCAAGACCCACAAGGAAAGAATTCCAACCATGTACTTACTTTACCATAGAAGAAGTCTGTGATCAAGCTTAATCTCAAGACCTAATTACATGAAGGCTCAGTTCTCTCATGTCTAAAGAGAACAATGATTCTCAACCAGGATAATAATGCAGGATCAGATGGGGCACATGCATAGTTTGAAAAATCACATATATCATTATAATATCATCCCGTCTCTGGAAAAATAATCTTATTGTTTTAATGATACAAACTAAAGAAATTGGAGATTAAAGAAAATCAAACCAAAGGTTTTTGTTTTATTTTGTTTTTTAATCAAAAGAGACTCTGGATTTAAAATAGCCAAAAACAAGTGAATGAAATACTCTTTCAGATCTAAGACCTATGATTTCCCCCTCCAGAGAATAGATTGCTCCACCATCAGCATTTGGCACTGAACATGGAAGGGCTGGTTATTTCCTGTAATTAGTACTGCATATCAGCAGTAATAACAAATTTCAGTCTTGCTTTGATTAAATATAAAACATTTAATTCAAATATTAGTCAAACACACAGATAACACAAACATCCGTTCAGATCCTTGTATGACTTGGCTTCTGCTGACCTCAAACAGCCCCAGACTACCCCAGGCCTGCTAATCTTGAATCATGTAAATCACATTCTGAAATGTTTTAAAGAACTTACAACTTCTTAGTTAATAACAAGCTAACAATGTGCATCCTGTTTATCTTAAAATCACTCCTGACAGAGGAATGGGCTTCAGACCAGACTCACGTGGATTATCTCCCCAGTGAGTAAAACGTTTCACACTCAAACATTTAATGTTTAAAGATCAGGACTGTTAGTTAAATGAATTAATCTGGTGTGAAAACTATTTGCATTTTTAACATCATCAGAATTTCTTTCACCCCCAACTGTTTAGTACATTGCTTGTATGATTATAATTAGCGAGAGAGGGAGAAAAAAGTCATTTCATTCAATGCTAAATGGCATTCAAGAATTCTCCAAAGAACCACAGAACAGGTGGGTGGGGCAAGGGAGCCAGGAGGGCTCTCTTTAGAGACAAGGCATCCTGTCAGCAACGAGAAGCCCAGTGTCTTCTTAAGACAATAGTTAATTTTCCCATGTTTATCCAGTATTCAACCCATTCATCCAAATATTCTGGAAATATTTTTTGAGTCAGGCATTTTGCTACATGATGAAGGACATTAAGTCAAAAGAAACGAGTTTCTGATGAATGGGGCTGGAAAGTTAGTTTATCTCTAACTTGGGTAAATGAGATTCTGGGATTTTACCAGGGGTTGCTAGCAATCAGGTTCCCATGCATGTGGTCTCCAGCATCCAAGAACTGGCCTCAGTCTCTGCCTCCCCTACCATGTTTCTCTTAAGCCATGCCTGCCTTCTTTCCTCCTTTCTGTTCCCCAAACATGCAAAGCCCATTTCCGCCACTGAGCTTCTGCACTGGTGGATCCCTCTGCTGAAAACTCCTGCCTGGCACCATCTTTCTTTAGGTCTGAGCCTCCAGATTACCTCCCAGGAGTTCCATACAGCATCCTCTGTTATCTCCATCAGCTCACGATTCTCAATAATCTGGTTGACTTGTGTCCCTGTTCATGGCCTGCCTCTCCCACTAGAATGTAGATAGAGTCAGAGCACGGACCTTCTCCAGAAAATATCACATCTGAGTTAAGCTAAAAAGACAAGAAGGAGTTAGGAGAACAAAGGAGAAAGGAGAAGAGTGCTTTTACACATATATTCATTTATGCATAGAGATATGAAAGCACATAGGTGATTTGCTTTGAGATAAGGGACTTATGTTAAATATCTTTCTCTTACCCAATCTGCCGCAGTGGCCTTTTTACTACTCACAAACAATGGCAGGGCTGCTTAATGGAGTGCATGCTGCATGAAATTCCACATGGATTGACTTATGTACATTAAATCTAATCCACCTGACAACCCCATGATACACAAAAATTAAATATACTGCCTAAAGTCCCTCTACTAACACAACAGAGCCAGACTTCAGTACAAGCTAGTTAAACTCCACAGCTCTGAAGTGCCGAGCTGAACACCCTTCTTTATTGCATTTGGGCATTATAAGTTTTTAATAATACAACAAAACGTCATAGAGAGGGAGCTTACATGCTGGGCTCAGCCATGGTGCCAGTGGTAACCACTGTGCCGGACTTGGTCTCATCATGCTCCAGGCCAACTGGTGACTACCTCCCTGTCCAGGATGACTACCTCAGGCCCTAAGGGCCTGTTTACTTCAAGATGCCTGAACAAGTGGTGTCATTTCCTGTATTTGCTCTCTTGTGATGAAGAATGTTGGGACAAACTGGCTGAGCCAGCAACAGACATTCAGAATTTCACCCAAGTTAACTAGTTGAGTTGGGTAAGCATCTAGGAGCAGCAAAAGAGAGCCTGGAGCACAAGCCCACAATGAAGGGTGAAGGGAGGAGCCAAGGATGAAAATATGAAGGAGTAGAAGGAGCAGTTACACAAGTGGGCAACTGGGGAGCTCAGAGCAGGGTGAGAGGGTAAGGGTAACAGCTCAGGAAGAGCTAGCTCCCCCAGTGGACACCACAGACTGCTCACAGCCAGCCCCTCCTGCCTCTCCACAGGTCAGCAGGGAGTCACCCCCCTCTGAAACCAGACTGGTTCGTAGGCATGTACATAAGGAAAACCCCTCCTGGTTTCTCCCAACTAATTTGATAATTTCCAGATGATCTGGAAGATGAGGAAGGGATGAATTAAGGGAAACAGAAATAGTCTCTATTCTTCTAATCTTTTTTGGATTACTTCTATAATATAGAAGAGAATTATTATAAGAAGTCTGAGTACACACACACACACACACACACACTGTACCACTCTTTTTTTTAAAGATATATTTATTTTAGAGGGAGCACAAGTGGGAGAGACGGAGGGAGAGAGAGAATCTAAAGCAGACTCTGCGCTGAGCATGGAGCCTGATGTGAAGCTTGATCCCACAACCGTGAGATCATGACCTGAGCCAAAACCAAGAGTTGGACAGTTTACCAACTGAGCCACCCAGGCGCCTCTGTACCACTTCTCTTAATGTTCCAGTTGTGCCCCCTGCAAACTTCTCCCCTGGCCCTTATTATAGTTTTGAGTGTTTACTGGCTTGAAGTCCTCTGGGTGAGGACCCTGTCTTATTTATCTTTGTAGACAGGTAGCTAGCATAAAACCTGGGACATGGAAGATTCTAAGGAATCACTGGATGAGTAAGTAAATGAAAGAACTCCTATAGCTTTATTCTTTTAAGACAATGCAAATCGAAAGAAATGAGTTACAGTCTTCATTTCTATTGATAAGAACTTTAAATAGTAATAAATAGCAATATAATATCATTTAGGTATTTACATATTTAAGTCTTGATCCACTTATTACATTTGCTCTGTTTTCTCTAGGTATCAAGAAGCATCTCAATTATCACCCAAAATAAAGAACGATTTGAACATATGTATGCTATTGGCCTAAGAATAACTCAGGCATTTTGATTCCTAGAGGTTTTATGGTGAAAAAAACCCTAGAAATTTAAAACTGATCTAATTAAAAATATCTAATATAAAAAAATATTGCCAAGGAAAAATTTCTCTCTCAGAATATTTAACCAACCAAAAAATGTCAATTCAAAAAGCCACAGGGTTCTGTTCATTGTCTAGGGAGGACAAATATAACATGGTTCCTTATTCAAATGCCTCAGAGACTCATATTTATTTCATGGGTCAAATTAGCTGTGACTTCCAGTGGAGTAGAAATGTAAGAAGGAAAGCATCCGGGGCTGGAAGAGACAAGTCATGTGGCCTTCAAATTCAGACATGACAGAGGGCTGAAGTTGGTCTGTTATGGGCTGTTATTTGCAGATGCGTACGTCTGCCTTTGAAAGTCATTTTCCATATTATCAAAAGTAAATCTCTTACCATCAGAATACTTTTTATTGACTATCTATTAGTATAAGATTTCAGAGTTCCCAGGATGTCACTAGAGAAGAAAGCATCTTGCCTCACAGCTCTGATATTACAGAACATCACCTGAATTTTCCATCTCAGATTGGGTAACATAATAGATGCCGACTGCATACATCAACCAGGTTATTATTTTTACCACTAAAATCTTATGTTTGATGAAGAATCTTGGCCTTTCACAATCCAGACAGGCCCACAAACCACCACCTGTCACATTCCATAAGCAAAATCGTAAATATAGGGGAAATAAACGCCATTAAGTTTGTGACAGATTATGCCAGTCACGAGGGGCTGCTTCACAAGGAAATCACATGAAAGATTTTGTCTCCATCACCTTTCATGATAAATTTATCTAATAAAACTGAAAGAGGAGAATATTAGAAAAAGGAATTATAGGTTAATTGTTATCACATTACACTTTTAAAATGTTATCCCACCTGGCACCCCTTAACAGATGCCTCCTAAGCAAACTGTCACAAGTGAACAAAGAACTTTAATTTGCAGAGGAACCAACTCCACACTGTATTAATAAAGTCATTTCTTGTTGTCTCTTAATAATGAGCTGTCAGATGGTTTGCTTTGATTAAAACAACAAACTTCCTGCTATGAAAGGACCCTGTTCCATGTGAGACTCACTGCTTCCTCTTAGATGGGATGTTCTGAATCTTCCTCTCTCACTAACCCAGCTTTGATGCACCTTGCATGGAGTTCGATCTTGAAATCTTTAACAATCATTCCCTCCAGTGCATGAATTGTGGCCTTGTCGTGAGCAAAAGTCTTCATCGTGTCCTGTTATAAAGAGATTATTATTTATCAAGACCAGATTTCTAGCCCCCATTGGAGCATCCTGTTTCTCTCCTCCTGGGGCTGCCCCTCGCAGCCCCAGGGCAGGACAAGGGGCTCTGCACCATATTGCCTTATGAATCTTCCTCAAGTACCCAATTATCCCGCTGCAGCAGCATGTCAGTGTCCTGACAGCTGGGGGCCGCGAGCAGGCGAGTGGGGCGGAGGTGAAAGACAGGCCCCAGCACCCCCATTCGTTCTTCACCGCATTTCCATTACCATGGGCAGGAGAAGAGGCACACACAATGAAAGGAGTTCATTAGGGATGTCACGGAGGTCAAAGACTGCTCGGAAGAAAAGGCCGAGGTGAAAATTAAAAAAAGAAAAGTGCCAGCAGAGTCCAGACAGGTGCTGGGGCTCTTCCTTTGGAAGAGCAAGCCCCCTCTCCCAGCCCTTGGAGCTACTGGCGGAGAGAGGGCACACTCAGGCTGATTTTAATTGAGATCAATTTCACAAGTACCATCTTCTGCAAAGTCCTTCAATTGATTGAAAGCCAAATGAAGCTTTTGTAAGTGGCGACAGGTTTTTCTGTTGTCTCCCCTCTTCCCCCTCTCCCTCCCCAGCATGAGGATTTTCTGAACTTTGGGAGGCTCTATGCTAAAGAAAACATCAGTTATTCTGGGCCAATCTCTGCACGTGTATTTAAGAATAATTATTACTTGAGCTGTACTTCTGCGAACCTAAACTGTGACCCCCCAATTATTTATCAGCAGCAAACATTTATTAGTGAATCAGAAGCACGAAAGGGCCTGGAATTCTACTTGTTGCCTGGGGAGTGGCCTCTCTAAAACCTCACTGATTCTACTGGAGGGCCCCAGGACCAACACTGTGTCACTGGCTGATTGAATCTTAAAAGGTGTTTACTACAAGTAGTTAAAATTTAGAGGACCGGGGCAGCCCCGGTGGCCCAGTGGTTTTATGCCGCCTTCAGCCCGGGGCATGATCCTGGAGACCTGGGATCTAGTCCCATGTCGGGCTCCCCGCAGGGAGCCTGCTTCTCCCTCTGCCTGTGTCTCTGCCTCTCTCTGTGTCTCTCATGAATAAATAAATAAAATCTTTAAAAAAAAATTAGAGGATGGATGTGGGACCCACACTTACCCAAATGATTATAAAGATCACTTGTGTCATGATGTGAATGCCATTTATTAACCAGGAACATCTCATAGCTAGGTAGATAATAAGACCTCATTGTTGTTTATCTAACCTTATCTACAACTCCACGCTTGACAGACCCCTCGGTATTTAGTTTATTAAACTAAATAAATGTTGACTCCAATAACAGAAAAAGACCCCGAAACAAGAAAAACTCACAGTATAGGATATCCTATGGGTAGTGGTGAACGGTTCCTTGCATTGAGTTCACAATAATAAGACAATTTCTATTGAACTGCATCATAATTGGTTTCAAGCTATAGAACAAGAGTTATTTATTGTAACTGTTGTGTGTGGGGTTGAAATACAACATACTAAGGGAACCCATAGCTACTCTTAATCTAGAGAATTTCATGAACAATAAATGAACAGATATATTAGGTATGGCTCTAAAGTATGTAAAGTTCCTTTCTACAAAAGTACACTAAAATCCTCCTGTTTCAGTAAGTTATCCCCTTCAAATAGTTATTGCAAGAATCAAGTGACATAATGTGGAAAATCATGAAGTTTCATACGCGGCATGCAGTAGGAGGGGTATGGTATGTGTGTATTTGTGAGAAAATATATATATGTCCTATTTATATTTGAAGACAATAAATTCATTCCAATGAGGCTGCAATTGTTCAAATTGCAATTGTTCTGAATTCCCTCTGAATTATTTTCAGAGCCTTCAGGCACATTCTCTTCAGTAAGATTTATGTAGTACTTAATATCTGCAAAGAACAATCTCAGACAGACTAGAAAAACTTCCTGTGACAATGGCCTTGATTTCTGAGTAGCACTGTCATTCAGGAGTGAGCGCAATAAAAAAATCTCAAACAAGCAATCCAAAATACATCATTTGAGGTCAAGACAGAGATATACTCTATCAGACGAGGCTATATAGTTGCTTGGGTAACTTCCTGCCTAAAGCCAACTCCAGAAGAGGAGTTGCAAGACTGAGAAATAATAGATTCAGCAGAGGAAACATGTAGCCTCCAGATGACTGCATTAAACCCAACACTTAAAAAATAAATAAATAAATAAATAAATAAATAAATAAATAAATAAACCCAACACTTATTTGGCCATGTACACCCTGGAGGTTGTGAAATACAGATTTTTATTACTTTATAATGAAGCCTCATTCTTATAAGTGACAAATCTAGAGTCTCTCAGTAAATCTGAACAGCTGAAACAAATTAATAAATGGTTAGTATATATGTTTATAGGTTGGAGAAGAAGAAAGACTCTAGGAGTTAGTGATTGCATAAAAGCAAGAAATTGGAAAGAGTGGTTGAGTTCTGCTAGGGAAGACTGCACTGTGTCTCTTTTCATAGAAATTTGCAAGCTACATGGAGTCCTAGAGAGTATCTGGAGTTCTTGACCAATTCTCTCACTTTCAGAGAAGAAGCAAAGTTCAGGGAAATTAACTGCTTTGTCTAACCACATAGACTGAAAAAGAAGAATGAAAAATCAGATCAAAGTCTTATTCCACATTTCCACTATACTTTGTTGTTCTAGAAATGGAATTTAAAGAAGCCAAATTTTTTAAGAAAAATTTTATTAAATAGTTACACAAATTCATATGCCTTTTAACACTACCTTTGGAAATCTAATAGCAGTGTATGTCTTCGTCAGCAAGAAACCAATAATGTAACACTATAACCCATTGGGAGGGCCATTTCTAGAAAAGATCTCTGGACATCAAGAGATATCTAGACTTTGGCCTTTCTTATTCTACTCTTTACTCACCAGCATGGCTTCAGGAGTAATAGGACTTCCTGTGGACTACTTCCTACATAGGAGAGAATGTACTGAAAAGTCTGCTTATCCACTTATAAATTCTTTGTAATTTTATAAATTTATTATTGTCATTTGGATTGGATAGAAAAACACACTCTTACTCATCAATGGTCAAAAATTAGTTTCAAATTGTTCACACAAAAAGCTCAATAAGACTTTCTATGAAAAAAATATAAACAAATATTCCCTCCCATCACAAAGAACTATTTATAAATGTGATAATTCATTTGCGTTTTAATTTCTGTAGCTCAAATTAAGTATAAGTCTGCATTAATTTACAAATAGCTAAATAAACAAAGTTTTTCATTAAAAGAGTCATAAATGTACCAAAAGAAATGTCACAGAGTAGAGTTTTATGCAGATAAGAGTTTACTTGGAGAGTTATGATTTAGATTTAAAAAGATAAGCAATCCTAATTTTTCTTTTTTCTTTTTTTTAAAGATTTATTTATTTATTAATGAGAGACACAGAGAGACACAGGCAGAGACACAGGCAGAGGGAGAAGCAGGTCCTCGCAAGAGCCTGATGTGGGACTCGATCCCAGATCCCAGGATCATGACCTGAGCTGAAAGCAGCCACCCAACCACTGAGCCACCCAGGCTTCTTAATCCTAATTTTTCTAATAATCAAATTATTTCACTTGTTACATACGAATATACTTATTTATATTTTAATATGTCTCCAATAATATTTTAATTGAAATGTACACCATACACATATTCTTTCTATGGGATGAGAAAATTTTTAAACAGAGCAATGTTTTCTAAAAAAAAAAAAAAGAAAGCCCCAACTTGCAGATCTCAGACAAAATATGACTATCAAAGAAATTGGATTTTCTTTCAAATCCCAACACTCCAGATACCACTTGACTTTTCAGAGTACCTTTTTAGGAGATGAAATAAATGTAAGGATCTTGGATTTAATCTTACAAGTATTGCACTATGAATTTGCCACATCCCACCTCACCGACAGTTGTATTTCAGAAGAAAATGAAATCATTCACCATATCTATTTCATAGAAAGTCTTGTAGCATCAGGAAATGGAAGTATTTTTCACAATAAATCATTGCTCTCCTAAAGCACCAAAATAGCTTCTCTCTTTCCAAAATTGCATTACTGCTACTTATAATATGTTACCATACAGAAATACTTGCAAAGACATGGGACTATCTAGGAAAATGATCCACTTTGCTTCCTTTTTTGAATCCACTGAATTTGATAAAAGAGAGAATTAACACATATAAGCATCTAATAGCTCTATGCTTTATATACATTTTCCCATTTAGTTCCCTTACCTGCAAGAAAGGTATTATCACCATTTTACATATAAGGATACTGCTGCTCAAAGAGCTTAATTAGAGTCTCCCAAGGTAAGGAGCTGGTGTGTTGTGGAGCTATGTCTGAAGCCCATTCTGGGCTGACTCCATTTTAGTACTAAACTAATTTACAAAAACCTAATGGTAGAGTTTTTCTTTAGCTTTCAACAGTTTCCAAGCCAAACACCTTGCCTTTGAGACCTTGTTCTAGGCTTGCCCTCTCTTGTTCACTGCCTTTATGGTAGGCCTCTTTGATCCAGAGATGGATTCTGTTCTGCTCACCTTTCCTGCTGATCCTCATTTTACTAATTCTTTTAGGACTGTCGACAAATTCCACCCCATTGGATCCAAAGGCTAACCTAAGACATCAAACAAGAAGAGCATTACAAAAAAAGAGACTACTCTGAAGACTTCAAGAGAAATGTGCCCCTCCACTACACATGAATCAGAATAGAAAGAATCTCAAGTTGGCCAGGATGATACCTTGAGCAAGCAGAGCTTTTTAGTGCCTCACAAACTCCATCTAGTAGGCTTTTGACTAGGTTTCTCTTTAAAGAATGAAGCCAGAATTTCTACCTTTGGTGAAAGTAGATTAACTTGTTACAGACAAACTATCCCACTTGAAACATTGTGGAAAGCTGGACACATCCACACAAAGACACACACACACATATAATTTTTTAAGTAATGGGTAATTATCAAAACAGCAAAGACTTGAGGAATAACATCCCAGAGACTAAGGAAGCAAGGTTTTCCCCTCGAGGCATTTGATGAGGGACTGAGAAGCCCAGAGAACTTCTGCCAGTCTGAAAGAGTAGGACTAGCAGAAATTGGATTCTGAAGCTCACTAGATTCAGTCGGGAACTCCTCCCTAATACAAAATTCTACCTAAGAACAGATGAAGGAGAAACAGGTCAGTACTCACAGAGCTAAAGCCAAACTCCAGATCAACTCAATCTTCCTTTGGCTTAAAGTCACCTTTACCTATCTTAACTGCTATCTGAAATAAAAGTCCATTCTCCACATTATACTATGCTATATTCGGCAATAAACAAAATAATATCAAAAATTAGGAGATAAAACTAAATGAAGAAAAAACAGAATTGGTTTTAAAACTGTGTATGCATCTGTACATATATTCATACATAAAGATGTTCTTTTTCCCAGAATTTATCTATAAATCCAATGCAAATGCAATTAAAACTCCAGTATGTTTATTTTTTATTAGATCAATAGGTTGATCCTAAAATTCACAGGGAATTTTTTTTAAGATTTTATTTATTTATTCATGAGACAGAGAGAGAGAGAGAGAGAGAGGCAGAGACATAGGTTGAGGGAGAAACAGGCTCCATGCAGGTAGCCCAATGTGGGACTTGATCCCGGGACTCCAGTATCATGCCCTGGGCTGAAGGCAGGCATTCAACCACTGAGCCACTCACGCATCACAAATTCACAGGGAATTAAAGGGGCCCAAATAGCCAAAAATACTATGAAAAAAAGAGATATTGTACTGGGTACTAAGACTTCTTAAAAAGGTATAATAATTAGAAGTGTGTGGAATTGGTACAAGCATAAACAAATATGGACATAATAGACCAGAAAGATATTTGTGTTTATATGGGAATGTGATTTATTATAAAAGTGATATAGCACAGCAGTGAAGATAGGATGACCTCTAAAGTCTGGGTCAACTGGACTTTCATAGAGGGGAAAGTACATGTTGCCCTCTACCTTATCTCATTATAGAAATAATTCCATGTGATTATAACTTTAAATATGAAAGACATTGTAACAATACAGCCTTTAGAAGATATATAAGAGGGATCCCTGGGTGGCACAGCGGTTTAGCCCCTGCCTTTGGCCCAGGGCGCGATCCTGGAGACCTGGGATCGAATCCCACGTCGGGCTCCCGGTGCATGGAGCCTGCTTCTCCCTCTGCCTATGTCTCTGACTCTCTCTCTCTCTCTCTCTCTCTCTGTGTGTGACTATCATAAATAAATTAAAAAAAAAAAAGAAGAAGATATATAAGAGAATACCTTTATGACCTTGGATTTGGCAAAGATGGCTTAAACACAGAATAAAAAGCACTAACCATAAAGAAAACAGTTGATAAACCAGGCCACATTACATTGAAAAATGCCATAAAGTACTGAAGAGACAAATCACAGAAGGTATCTGAAATATATAACTAAAAAAGGTTAATTCCCAGAATAAATAAAGAATTCCTATATCTTCAGTAAGAAAAAAGACAAATTGCCATTTAAAAAAGGGCAAAAGAAAGGGGTAAACACTTTACAAAAGAGTATATCCATGCAACTAATAAATATAGTCCTCTTTTTCCATGGTTCTAGTATCTGTAATTTCACCAGTTACTCAACAACAACTTCAAATTTCAGTAATGACTGTTAATTAACTCTAATTGCATGAAATGAAAATTTTACTGGTAGCTCTTTAGCCAAGAGTCGTGGCTGTGAATAGTCATGAATCATGACCAATCACATCACTTCTTTCAAAGTCTGTTAGTGGCTGGTCACTATGAATGTGTTAGCTCTTTTGCACACAGACAGCAAAGCATGTAATTGTGTTGCTTCCTTGTAGCCCAGTTACAAATGTAGATAATGCTTCACAAAAAAATTAATAATCAAAGAGGGAATTGGTCAACTAGAGAAAGTACAGAAAAAAAGAAAAGTTATAGGAAAAAAGGAAGAGTGATCATACTGAAAATAAAACTAAAATTTAATGTAAATGGAGTTAAAGAAGAAATAACTGATCATGAGAATGTAGATATGACCACCATCTGAGAGACCTGAGATATGCAGCCAGAGGAACTCTGTGAAGGCAAATTTATCCACATAAATGAAGAAAGTGGTTGTGATGCAAAGGATTAAGATCTCCCAGAGGAAGTAAGTCCAGTAAAATACTTCATATTAAAGGACCTCTTAGGGATAGCTCACAACATTGGAAGCATGAGGGGTAAACTACTGGAAGCTGATCCAAACTGATAAAGGCATGTGATAAGTTGCCAAGGCAGAAAAGCTCTCTGTTCCGCATTGTAAACCAGACAGCGGGAAGGCAAGAACTGCACAAACTATTCTTATGCAGCTTTTTAGAAATAAAATGCCTTAGTTCTTATATTTTAATTACAATGAATGAAAGAAATTTTGGTTTTACAGGTTTTTTCATTCCCCTATGCATCTATAACCCACAATAAGAGAGGTTATTTTTTAATATGTTGACAAAAAATTAAGGTAACAAAGTTAAATGGTTATTTTCTCCATTGATCAATAATAGAGCTTTGCATAATTTTATCTTACACAATTATGTTTATAGTCCTGCAATACTGTGCAAAGCAAGAACTGCTCTGTTTAGGAAGAAGATTTTCCATTTTGTGAGTCATCTGGAAAATGAAAAGACTACTACATATGTACCAGAATGCTTAAACCAAAACAGGATAGTGATACTAAATGTTAGCCAGGATGCAAAGAAATTTGAATTCTTAGGCACTATGGATAATAGGGAAAACTGGTTCAAAACATTTAGAAAACCTTAGCAGCATCCACTATTACTGTGCGAATGTAAAATCTATTATTAATAGTAGTCCAGGGGTAGTTCTGAAGTGGCCTGGGAAACCCTGAAGGTCTTTAAAATGCTCTCAAGGAGCCCATGAAATCAACAATTTTAAAAATAATACTAAGACATTATGTGCCTTTTCCTCTGTTCTCACTTATACTAATCATATAGAAGACATAGCTAGAAAACTGTAGGCACCTTAGCATGAATCAAGCAGCACCATCAAATTGTAGGAGTTGTCATGGTATGGTCCTCTGTCATGCACTCACTTATGGTCAAGATAAGAATGAGAAAAGGGGTCGGGGGAAGAGGAGAGAGGTAAGGGAAGGGAAAAAAGGGAGAAGTAGGCAGAGGAAAAAGAGGAAATCAGCTTCACTTAAGAATGTCCTTTATAGGGATCCCTGGGTGGCCCAGCGGTTTAGCGCCTGCCTTTGGCCCAGGGCGCGATCCTGGAGACCCGGGATCGAATCCCACGTCGGGCTCCCGGTGCATGGAGCCTGCTTCTCCCTCTGCCTGTGTCTCTGCCTATGTCTCTGCCTCTCTCTCTTTCTCTCTCTCTCTCTGTGTGACTATCATAAATAAATAAAAATTATATATGTAAAAAAAAAAAATGTCCTCTATAGGGATGCCTGGGGGGCTCGGCAGTTGAGCTCAGGGCGTGATCCCATGGTCCTGGGATCGAGTCTTGCACTGGGTTCCCTGCATGGAGCTTGCTTTTCCCTCTGCCTCTGCCTCTCTCTGTGTGTTTCTCGTGTATAAATAAAATCTTTTTTTTTAAAGAATGTCCTTGATAAAGTAATAAATTAGCTGGTAATGCAGTTATGATTTTCAAATGAATATATAAAATGCATATTTTATTCATTTATTTGACAGAGAGAGAGAATACAAGTGGGGGTGGGGGAGAGAGAAGCAGGCTCCCCACTGAGCAGGGAAGCCAATGTGGGCTCGATTCCAGGATCCTGAGATCATGCTTTGAGCCGAAGGCAGACACTTAACTGACTGAGTCACCCAGGCACCCTATAAATACATATTTAAAATATTTTATTTGTTTTAATTTCTAATACAGCAATACCAATAGATAAAAGTGGCAGGGGAAAAACGTCTTTAGAGTCCTCAATAATAATATTTTTTATCAGGAAAAAGGGTTCCTGAGACCAAAAACATTTGAGAGCCATTCAGGAAATAATGTCTCTGATTACTTTGCACCTATGTCATTTACATGTCAGTGAGCCCCTTTTTAAGGGTTTAAATCTTCTGAGGTAGTTAAAATATTACTTATTCAATCAATTTTGTTTATAACTTTTATTTATCTTGGTAGACTTCTTAAATGGCACCCAATGATAAAGTTCAGTCTAATTTCTGACTCATGATCAGAATTTCCCATTCCAAGTCAGACAAGGATATTGGGGTGAGGTTACCTCCTTTCTAATTATTCAATGAATAAAAATAGGGCTTGAGGGCAAAAATAAGTGGAAGTTGTTACTTGTCATTCAAAAATAAGTATCTTCGGTCACCACAAACTGCATTGAAGAACTAAACCGTTCCACACCCCTGCTGCCCCAATATATTTTTCATTTAATCTCTACATGTAGCTTTAGAATAGAGGTTACTGCATAAAATGAGGTACATCCATATGAAAGTATGATTTAATAAAAACTTACTCAGTGTCTCAAAATATATGAACAACATGGGCATACCAAGTGTTAGGTCAACTCTAAGAACTGGTAAGAAAAACAGTACATAAAGAAGATTTTAAAATAAAAAGAACAGTAGGTAATTATCTGTCATTCTTAGCATCTAATTCAAAACCTATTTATTTTGAATTATAATTTTATAAACTTAATATTAAGCCAGGCTCTAATTCTGATTTTTAAATATATATACCTTCATTAAAAATAGCTACATAGCATGGGCTTCCAGTGTTAATCTGGAAATGAGAGCAAAGTCCTCTTTACATACTGCTGACACAAGTGTGAGATGCAAATATGAGGCTTCTGGATTCTGCAAAGTGCTTGAGGAAGTGACTGGAGCTTAGGGGTAGCAAGAAGGTCTCTGGACCAATTCTGGACCAAGCAAAGCCCAGACAGTCTTTTAATTCTGGCTAAGATAGATTAACACGCATCACATTTACTCTCCCACTTGAAATAACTAAAGATTTGGACAAAATACATGAAACAATTTTCTAACACTAGACATTAAACAATGAAGGACATTTATCCCTGTGAGATGAGAAACAAATAAGATGAGCCCTACAACTATTGCAGCTCCATCTCTAGTAAGAATTTCCAGGCCATGATTCAAAGAGGGGAAACCCACACAGAGGATGATGACTCCCCTAAACTGAGGACACAGAGATGAGAGTTCACTGAGGCAAAGGCAGCTAGAGTTTGCATAAGGGCACAAGAGTATAAAGACTGTACAGGAAAAAATACAAACTTGGGCAATTTGCAGTGTCCCCATGTACTCTTTAGCTGAGTACTGATCAATGCATGCATGTAATAAAACTACTTAAAGCCAAAAACAAAAAAATAAATAAACTCACAAAAGGATTAGATAGAACCTTCCTCGAGACTCAACATAGGACTGGGAATAGATCTATTCCCACTAGCCAGAGGAGTACACCTCATAATCCATGGGGCATTGCATTCAGCGCTCAGAAGAGTTTTGCCTAAGTGCTGGGGTAAAATTACCTCTAGAATACCCACTGATGAGGTCTACATTAACAATCTTTAAAGCTTAATTGCAAATCATACCAAAGCTCAAGATACTTATATCGTAAAAAAAAAAAAGCAGCATATAAAGTAAAATGCAAAATGTCTGGCCTACAATAAAAAATTACTAGGCATTCAATGGAATATTACTCAGCTATTAGAAATGACAAATACCCACCATTTGCTTCAACGTGGATGGAACTGGAGGGTATTATGCTGAGTGAAGTAAGTCAGTCGGAGAAGGACAAACATTATATGTTCTCATTCATTTGGGGAATATAAATAATAGTGAAAGGGAATATAAGGGAAGGGAGAAGAAATGTTGGGAAATATCAGAAAGGGAGACAGAACGTAAAGACTGCTAACTCTGGGAAACGAACAAGGGGTGGTAGAAGGGGAGGAGGGCGGGGGGTGGGAGTGAATGGGTGACGGGCACTGGGGGTTATTCTGTATGTTAGTAAATTGAACACCAATAAAAAATAAATTAAAAAGAAAAAAAAAAAACAAAGATGCAAGAAAATAGGGTCCATTGATGGATAAAATTAATCAAAATCAACACTGAAATGATACAGATGATAGGATAGTAGACAAAGACATTAAAAACAGTATACCTATATTTGATATTATCAGTAAGATAGGGGAGTGATTGAGCAGATTAAATAGAGACATGGAAGATATAAAAAACCAAAACCAAAACAAAACAAACATTTCATGATGAAAAGCATAGTGCCTTAGATGAAAAACACAATGGATATAATGAACAGATTAGTTATTACAAAAGAAGAATGAACTTAAAGACACAGCAATAGGAACTACACAAAATGAAACATAGAGATAAAACAGATTTTAAAAAGAAAAAGATAGAAGTGCATCAGTCAGCTACGTGGTAACTTTAAACAACCTAACTAAAAATGAATTTGTAGTTAAAAATCTTTCTACCAAAAATAAATTAATTAAATGCCATGCCCAAATGGCTTCACAGATATTTAATGAAAGAAGTGATACCTATTTTATATCCAGTCTTCCAGAGAGTTGAAGAGTTGGGAATACTTCCAAATTCATTTTGTAAGGCTATTATTACCCTGATGCCAAGACCATAAAAAATAATTACAGGAAAAGAAAAATACGAAACAATATCCTTCATGAACACAGATGCAAAAATCCTTAACTAAACTTTAGGTAACAAAATCCAATAAGATATAAAAATGATAATACAGCATGACCAAGTAGGGTTTATCCCAGGAATGCAAGACTATTTTAACATTCAAATGTCATTCAACGTAATTCACCATATTAACAGACTAGAAAAACCATATGACCATCACAATAGATTCAGAAAAAGCATTTAACAAAATCCAGTAACTATTTTTGATTAAGAGTCTACACAAAGTGGGAATAGAAGGAAACTTCCTCGACCTGATAAAAGGCATCTACAAAAACCTCCAGCTAACATCTTAATGATGAAAGACTAAATGCTTCCCACCTAAGGTTAAGAAGAAACAATCTGCTCTCACCATATCTATTCAACATTATAATGGAGGTTCTAGCTGGTGCAATATGTAAAAGAAAAAAATAAGGCATCCAGATTGAAAAGAAGAAAGTATGACTATCATTGTTTGCAGACCTCATATTTCTCTGTGTGCAAAAGTTTACAGGATAATGACAAGTCTGCTAAAACTAATCTGTGAGTTTAGCAAGTTTGCGAAGTATAAGATCGATATATAAAAATTAACTGGGCAGCCCAGGTGGCTCAGCAATTTAGTGCTGTCTTCAGCCCAGGGCCTGATCCTGGAGACCTGGGATCGAGTCCCACGTCAGGCTCCCTGCATGGAGCCCTGCTTCTCCCTCTGCCTGTGTCTCTGTCTCTGTCTCTGTCTCTCATTAATAAACAAAATCTTTAAAAAAAATAACTGTATTTCCATATATTAGCAATTATTGAACAGCTGGAAATTGAAACTAAGAATGCCATTTATGATAACATCAAAAAATGAAATTCTAGGTTTGGTTTGTGTCTGTCTTTTCTGTTGTCTTGTTTCTTACATT
Organism: Canis aureus; assembly: GCF_053574225.1. Taxonomy (NCBI): domain Eukaryota; kingdom Metazoa; phylum Chordata; class Mammalia; order Carnivora; family Canidae; genus Canis; species Canis aureus. Next base: position 39,182,207 of record NC_135611.1, on the reverse strand, counting down.
CCACATATGAGAAATAGATTCTTAACTATAGAGAACAAAATGATGCTTACCAGAATGGAGGTGGGTGGGGTGATGGTTAAATGGATGATGGGGATTAAGGAGTGGACTTGTATGATGAGCATCAGGTGTTATATGGAAATGCTGAATCACTATATTTTACACTCAAAATTAATAGTAGACTGCATGTTAACTAACAAATTTAAATAAATACTTTAAAATTTTTTTAAAGATGAAACTCTAAGAAATGAATCTTTAAAAAATGGGCAAGATATACTCAATTAAAATTGCAAAACATTGTTGAGAGGACTTGAAGAATGAAATAGAGAGATGGTTATGGAATGGAAGACTTAACAATATTGTTAAGATATCAATTCTCCCCAAATTGATCTGTGGCTTCTTTGAAATATCAATTAAAATTTATATGAAAATACAAATGACTAGAAAATCCAAAGCATCTTGAAAAAGCAGTTATACTACCCAATTTCAAGATTTATTATAAGTCTACATAGTCAAGGTACTATGGTATTATCATCAAGATAGACAAAATAATGGAACAGAATAGAGAGTTTGGAAATGGATCCAGAGTACATGGTCAACTGACTTTTGAAAAAGATTGAAGAGCAATTGCTTAGAGAAATCCAAAAAAACAGTGCAGAAACAATCACATATCCATATGCAAAAATAAAGTTTCACCTGTTTTATAAGACATTCTATTATTACTTTAAAATAAAATTTCATAGGGAAAATATCTATTTGAGGTTCAGCAAAGATTTCATGGGTATGACACCAAAAAGACAATCAACAATAACAAAATAAATTGGACTTCATCAAAATTAAGAACTCTTAAAGGCAATATGACAAGTCTACTGCTAACATATTGATGGTGAAAAGCTGAAAGATCAGGCATAAGACAAGGATGCCCACTTTGACCACTTTTATGCATAGAGTATTGGAAGTCCTAGCCAGAGCAATTGGGAAAGAAAAAGAAGTAAAAGTCACCCAAATTGGAGAGAAAGAAGTGAAACTATTCACTATTTGCAGATAACATAATACTATATATAGAAAACACTAAAGAGTATCAAAAAAAAACTGTTAAAACTAATCAATGAATTTGGTAATGTTGCAAGATACAAAAATCAATACAGAAATCTGTTGAGTTTCCACACACTAAAAATGAACCAAGAGAAATTAAGTACACAATCCCACTTATAATTGCATCAAAAAGAATAAAATACCCATAAATCAACTTAACAAAGAAAGTGTACTAAAAGTATAATACATTGAGGAAAGAAATTGAAGAATATACAAATAGAAAAATATTCCATGCTCAAGGATTTGAAGAATATCAATAAATGTCCATACTACTCAAAGCAATCTGCAGCTTCTATGCAATCCCTATCAAAATTCCAATGGCATTTTTCACAGAACCAAAACAAAAAAATCTAATATTTGTATGGAACCACAAAAGATCCTAAATCATCAAAGCAATCTTGAGAAAGAACAAAGTTGGCGATATCACACTTCTTGATTTCAAACTATATTACAAAGCTGTAGTATAGTATTAAATACTGTAATACTGACATAAAAACACATAGATCAATGGAACATAACAGAACCCAGAAATAAACCCCACATATATACGATCATTAACTTATGACAAGGAGTCAAGAATATACCATGGGGAAAGAACAGTCTCTTCAATAAATGGTTTTGGGGAAACTGGACAGCCACATGCAAAAAGAAAAAAAAGAAGAAGAGAGGAGAAAAAAAAAAGAAACTGGAATATTATCTTATACCATAAGCCAAAAATGAACTCAAAACCGACTAAAGACTTGAACATAAGACCTATAAAACTCCTAGAAGAAAACATAGGCAGTAAGCTCCTTCATATAGGTCTCGGTGATCAATGTTTTTAAACTGACACCAAAAGTAAAAGCAACAAAAAAATTAACAAGTGGGATGACATCAAACTAAAAAGCTTCTGCACAGCTAAAGAAACCATCAACAAAATAAAAAGGCAACCTACTGAATGGGCAAATCATATTGCAAACACTATATCTGATATGGGGTTAAAATTCAAAATATACAAAGAACTCAAACAACTCAATAATACAAATAACTACAACAAAAACAATCAGATTAAAAAATGAGCAGAAGGTCTAAATAGTCATTTTTCCAAAAAGACATACAGATAGCCAAAAGGCATATGAAAATATGCTCAACATTACTAATAATCAGGGAAATGCAAATCAAAACCACAATGAGGTATTACCTCACACCTGTTAAAATGGCTATTATCAAAAAGACAAGGAATTCCAAGTCTTGGCGACAACATGGAGAAAAGGAAGCTCTTGTGCACTACTGGTGGGAATATAAATTGATTGGTGCAGCCACTATGGAAACCAGTAAGGAGATTCCTCAAAAAATTAAAATTAGAACTACCATATGTTTTAGTAATTACTTCTGAGTATTTATCCAAAGAAAACACTAACAAAAATAGACATACATGTCACCATGTTCATTGTAACATTATTTACAATAGTCAAGATATGGATATAATCTAAGCATCCATCAATGGATAAATGAATAAAAAATGGTGATACACACACACACACACACAGAGATATGGAGAGAGCTATGTCATTCAGCCATAAATAAGAATGAACTCTTGCCATTTGCAACAATATGAATGGATCTCAATATTACGCTAAGTGAAATGAGTCAGAGAAAAACAAATACCATATTATTTCTCTTATATGTTGGTTGGGAGGGTGAGGGGAACATACAGAAAACAGGTGAGTGGTTGCCAGGAGAGGTGAATGAGGTGTAAGAGAAATGGATGAAGAGGGTCAAAAGGTAGAAAAATATAAAATAATAATAATTTTATACATTGGTTATCTGTTGAAATGATAGTTCTTCAGGTATACGGGGTTAAATATTTTATTTTAAAATATTTATTAAAATAAAATATTCAAAACTATCCGAAGGGAGTGTAGGAAATATCTTTATGATCTTTCTTGGGAAAGATTTCTTAAACCGATACAAAAAGTACAAACTATGAAAGATTATGAAATTTTACTGTATGAGTATTGTAAAGGGTAAAACTAAGCTAGTTAAAAAAACAAATGACACATTGGAAGCATATATTTATAAGATATAAAATAAAGGATTAGCATCTTGAATATATGTAAAATAAATTTAAATGGATAAAAAGTTTAATGGGTCTAATAGAAAAATGAGTTGAGGATATTAACTGTCAATAAACAAATCAATCAATAAATAGATTTCTACTCAATTGTATAAAGAAAATGTAACTTCTTCATTTCACATAATTCACTTCATCCTCCCTACCAGCCTCCACCTTACTGGTCTGGGTGATTAGAGGGTGGGAATGGGGAATAGGGTTACTACAAACTTCCTGGATAAGTGAACCTCAGATATCTAATTCACCTTTAGATAATATACTCCTCAAACTCCCCCTACAAAAGACCCTGACCTTCAAAGGAAGAAAAAATATTATTTGATGCACTGTCCTTAAGAAGGCAAGAAATTCAGAAAGATTTCAGAAAGATTTTCAACATAAATTGAAATCTTCATTTAACCGACTGATCAAAGAAACCAGAATCCAGATCACTTGAGAATTCTCATTAAACAATGACCTCATCTGTAAAATGAGAAAGTTCCATCAGAAATTCATTCACTTATGTAGCAAAAACTTATTTAGTTCTGAATTTGTGCCAAATGCTGGGTTTTAGAAACATAGATATGAACAAAACTAAGTCCCTACATTCATGTCAGTAATAAGTCAGTAGGAGTTAAAAAAAAAAAAAAAAAAGGAAAAAGAACCCTACTCTTAGAAACTCATTATGAGATTGAAAAGTTAGATCGGGTGGGGGCGGGAGAGTGCAAATCTTCCATCTGCTAAAGGATTTTAATTCACAATACATAAAGAACTCAAAACCCAATGACAGGAAAACAATCTAAGTTAAAAATGGACAAAATATTTCAACAGACTCCTCACCAAATAATAGATACCAATGTAAATATGTACACGAAAAGGTATTCAACATCATTATCCATTAGGGAAATACAAATTAAAAGTATAATGAGATTCCTCTACAAACCTATTTGAGTCTCTAAAAAGTCTGACAATATCAAGTGTTGGCTAGGATGTGAAACAACTAGAACCCACTGCCAGGGGGAATATAAAATGACACAATTGTTTGGGAAAATAGTCCAGTAGTTTCTTTTTCTTTTTTTTTTTCTTTTGGATTTATTTATGTATTTATTTATTTATTTGAGGTGAAGAGGGGCAGAGGGGGAAGGAGAAGGACAAGCCAACTCCACACTGAGGATGGAGCCCTACACAGGACTTTATCTCAAAGCCCTGAGATCATGACCTGAGCCAAAACTAAGAGTCAGATGCTTAACCAACTGAGCCACCCAGGCACCCTAATCCAGCAGTTTTTTATGAAGCTGTCCATACCTTTTTCATTTGATCCACCCATTCTACCGCTAGAGCCTCTGATCTTACAAATATGTGTGCATAAGTGTCACAGAAGCTTTATTTGCAATAACCAAACAATGCAAATGCCCATCAACAGATGAACAGATAAGTAAATTTCATTTATATAGCCATATAATTGTGGTTTAGATATAGCCATACAATAGTATAATATTCACCAATAAAAAGCAATGAACTATTGATACACGCAATAACAAACATTTAGTAATGATGGATATGGTCATTATCTGGATGTTGGTGATAGTTTCATGGGTCAAAATAAACATATGTCAAAATAAACAATTGAAAAAAACGAGTCAAAACAAGAAATAGATTTTAAAAAATAACTTTAAAAAAAGATCTTTTTTCTTAACGATTTTTATTTATTTGAGGCAAGGGAAGAGCAGCCTCGGCACAGAGCCTGACATAGGGCTCAATCCCACAACCCTGAGATCATGATCTGAGCCAAAATTGAGAGTCAGACACTTAACAGACTGAACTACCCAGGCACCTCTAGATTCTTAATTATAAAGAACAATTAGATAGTTACCAAAGGGGATGTGGGGCGGGGGGGCGGCAGGTAAAACAGGTGATGGGGATTAAGGTGTACACTTGTGTACACTTGTGATGAGCACCAGGTGATATATGGAACTGTTAAATAACTAAACTGTACACCTGAAACTAATATAATTCTATGCGTAAACAACTGGAATTAAAATTAAAACTTAAAAATAAATAAATGCAAACAAACTACAGTGAATACAAATAAATTATTGTACACTTTAAACATGGGCAGTTTATTATATGTCAAGTCCACTTCTATAAGGTCTTAAAAGGCTCAGCCACCGGTGTGAAGAGTCCCCTTCCATAAACTTCCATTTCTCAAACTGCTCTTTTATGGCTTCTTTCTTCCTGTCAGAATGTCTTTTTATCTTTCAGTGTTTGAATTTGAATAAAATTGTTAATAAGGGCAAAGAACAGGTACACATTAGGTCTGGGGTCTCTCTGTCCACTAGAAAAGAGAGCTTTGATAGGCTTTAAAAAAAAAAAAAAGCAAAAATATAAACCTCAAAAAAGGAAGAAAATCATCCTGATTTATTACTCATGTTACAGCGAGCGATCTGGCAAGAAACAAAACTAGCAGTTAATCTGCCAAGCAGAAAAAATGCAATCCCTTTGTTGGTTGTTATGAAGCATTCGGCTGTTTTATGGTGGGAGTCTATCAAATTCAATACATTTTACATGATTGCAAATTCCTTAAAATATGAAGATGCTGTAACGGCGTAACAATGAGGGACTGAGATACTTTGCAATAACAAATTTTGTTATTCTTTGTAAAATCTACCATTTTATTTTTAACAGTAATGACACAAATTGCTATCAGTGTTACTTTAATATAAATGAATATGCGAGCTTTAATGTGCATATGAAAAGATAAGAATTGCCTTCTTTCAGAAGTGTAAGTCAGGCATGTAAGGTAAGGAAAGAAGACAATCTTCTGGATAAAATGCATCTATAAATATCTATGATAATTGACGATAAATTACACATTCTCCTGCCCCTACCTCTACCCATCAGTGCTATGCCCTTACCAAAGATGTAGGATGAGAACAGATTGTACCATTCTTTATCTTTTCTGCATAAGCTCTGTTAAATGCAACCCTAAATGGAGCAGCTATTTTCAGGTGTAATATAAGATGCCACTTGGGACATGCCAAGAGTGTTTCAATTATGAGGAAGTAGCCTCGTCTGGAAGTGGCTTACTCGCTCACTTTTTGGTTGGACCTATAAGGTGACCATTTATAACACCCCTTACCAGCTATGACTGAGCCATCCACAGCGCCCCTGCCCTCTGCAGGGCTTATGTCCCCATGGCCTCACCCGCAGGTCTCTGCTTTTTTCCAAGCTGTGCTCTGTCACCGGACACCCTTCCTGCCTCCTCGATGACGTCATCCTGACCCAGAACTCTTCTGCTGCTCATCCCATCCCATCTGTGCCACTGTGAGCACTCCACCCACTCTGGGACTTTCAGTCTCAGTCTCTGTGTTACACACTAACCACTGAAACCATTTTTCCTTCTGGTTTCTTACATTAACTGTGACTTCATTTCTCTCAAACTCAAAACCTCATCCTCCAAATTTTCCTGGTGCAGCTCTTCTTTCTTCAAAACCCCGGCCAGGGGATCCCTGGGTGGCGCAGCGGTTTGGTGCCTGCCTTTGGCCCGGGGCGTGATCCTGGAGACCCAGGATCGAATCCCACGTCAGGCTCCCGGTGCATGGAGCCTGCTTCTCCCTCTGCCTATGTCTCTGCCTCTCTCTCTCTCTCTCTGTGTGACTATCATAAATAAATAAAAATTAAAAAAAAAAAAAAAAAAAAACCCCGGCCAGGAGGGTCCTCCTCTCCTGCTGCCTTGTGCCTCAGTGCTGCTTCCAACCATCGCTCCCAGATCACCCACTGCTCCTCCGTGGACATTCAGGGCACCTGTGGCACCGTTCTCTCCCCTTCCTCCACCTTATTCACAAACTTCATTTCTCAACCATCATTCTCAGAGCCTGACTGCCTCACCATCTGGGAAAATCACTCCTCCATCACCTGCACCTTCTAGGGTCGCCTAGCCTGATCTCACACAGGAAAGGCCAGGGTCACACTCTGAGATCACTCTGCTCGGGGATTCTAAAGTAACTGCTGCTAATCACCACCGTTGACTGTCCACTGTCCCTTCACGTCCCTGCCACTTTCTGCTGCTAAACCTGAGCACAGATTCAGGGTTGTTAATACGATCTATGATCACAATCAGCAAAATGAAGATATCCAGCTCTCTGGACTGAAAGGTTGACATCGTTGGCAGCTTTGAAGATCTGGCTTATAAGCTGAAGTCATAAAAATCATGAAAACAGCCCCTGTCCTTAAGAAAGAAAATCCTCCTTTTGATTTAGCAAAGCAAGTCCATCTATATGCTAATTTGAATTTTTATCAGGCCCTTCGCCATCTGGCTCCAACTTCCTTCATTTCCTACTCCCACTCCTTCCCCCTCAATCCCTCATCCCTTCCTACTCCCAGAGCCTTGCCCCTCCAGACACCCCCAGGTGGCTTCCCTCCCAAGGCATGTTGCGCCTGTGTTCATGGTCCTCTCTCTACCAGAAGGCTGGATCTCCTCTGGAAATTTCTCTCTCCACTTTCATCAAATTTAAATGTTACTTTTTCTTTGAATCTTTCCCAAGCTCTCAGGATTTTTTATTCCTAATAAACTATTTATTGAGTGCCTGAACCATGTCAAGCACATTCTAAGATTCGGAGATTCATCCTGGAATTACCTTCTGCTGAAAAGAAACCAATAATTTAAAAAAATATATTAATACGTATTACAAACCAGGCTAGAAGAATGAGTGCTGAGAGAAGGGGAAAAGCAATAAAACAGAGTAGTCTGAGATGGCCCCACCGAGTGGGTAACCTTTGGGCAAAAATCCAAAGGGTCTGAGAAGTGAACTTGCAGCTGAAGGACAGCAAGATCACTGTTTGCAGCTAACATTTTGATGTGCAAAGTCGGATTATGAATTCTGTGAGGATAGAGATTAGTTTTTTCAGATGTTTATGCCTCTAGTTTCCAGAATGGTTCCTGGCCATCTTGTAAGGGTTGAAAATGATGTTGGAATTGAAATTGCTACCTACAGCATACTCTACTTCTCCCTGTCTGGGTACATTTCACATTTTCAGGTGACTTTTCTCAGAAGTAACATTACAAATAGGCAACTGAGTGAAAGACGACAAACTTTAATTACCATGAAAGCAACACACCCCATGCTTTCAGCACTTGTTGTAAAATAAACAGTGCAAAGGTAGAACTGTCTTTCATTTGATATATTGAACCTTAAAGCTAAATTCTTGGCCTTCACCACCATATTTACAAGTGTCTAATAAAATGTAAAGGAAATTGATTTCTTTTGCATGGCATTTCATTAATGTCAATGACCGAAAGTTTCACGCACTACATTATCCTTAATGTACAGTGATTCACAGCAGTACTACATTACTGGAAAAGTCACTGTCGGTGTAGTCTGAATGGATTCTGGAGGTAACAGTTTTCCCCTTTTATAAAAATATCCTAAGTTCTATGTTTCAATGATATGGCTAAGCCAATAAATGGCTACAATACTGATCAAATGCAGCAAATTAAAATGAGAACTTAGTGTGACATAGGTCATGTGTGCGTCTCCAGAAGAAGCTAGTGACCAGCTGACAACCATTCCACAAGGGAAACCCTCGTGGAATGAATTAAAGTGACTCACAGAAAAGCACAAAAGCTTATTGCTACTGAGATGACATCATTGAAGAGTAAAACTATCTCTAGAATATCTGTGTCAATTACATTGTTGGGGAAGCGGTCACGTTTTACAGTGTGAATGTGTATTAAGCACTCACTCAACAAGATGACCTCAGCAGTGAGGCAGAGGGAACACATGCAGGATGGGTCTTTTGCATTCCAGGACTTTTGGTTATAATTCCAAAGGAAGCTCATGAACATAGACTGGAACCTTGCTTTCATTATAATTAAAGCTTTTAGTCCCCTTGTTACCATGACAGATTACCCATAAAACCTAAGAGAAAAAGAATGTTTGATGTATGATTCCTATATTACTCTCTGAATGTAATTGTTTTTGCATAAACATTATGGTTTTTATGTCTTTGAGGGTTTTTGTCACAGTGATGGGAAATACATAAGGTTCTTTCTACAAGCCAATCAATTAGTAGTGGCTGGCCAGATCACTCTACTGAGAAGAATGTACACCAAATCTACTATCAGCAGGCAAGACTGCTGTGATCAATTATTAATGTCTGCCTCGGGCTAGAGTTAATGTTATAACATATGCTATTCTTGTTTTCAAAGGATGATAATACATTATTGCATGAAGCACACATGGTGATAGGGAGAATCTAGCTTGAGACCTGAAAAGAAGGATGAACCAGCAGGAAGAGAGTAGGCAATTGTTTTATCCAGCTGTCCTTCCTCATTTGCAGACTCTCCTTTTGATACAGTCTCGTGTTTATGTTTTTGCCTGTTTGTTTGAATAAGGCAGGTAATTCCTTTACAAAGTACAAACTAGCTACCTACCTCTCAGGACATGAAACAGTGAGAAAATGACACTGTATCTGTTGAGGTTCCATTAAGACAGCAGAGTCTATTCTAAATATTTCACGCAGGAAGAGATTTTACGCAAGGTTCTAAGAGAGTTCAACAATGTTAGACAGTCATGGGCATAGGGTGTGGAGTTGCTCTGTGCCATCCCAAAACCCAAGTTAGAAGAAGTTGGGATGTAGATGTAGAGATCATCCATCAGATGTTTAATGAGGAAACCCCGATATGAGCGTGTACTAGATGCATGCCACTAATATTGGCTTTCAGGTTGGTGCTCAGAAGGGTGAAAGGTGGGTGGAAAGATCTGAACTTTAAGCCTAAGATGGAACTGATGGGCTGCAGGTGGATCCTGGCTCTGCATGACAGCCCCAGGCTCATATTGTGCTACAACGGGCAGACTGGATGTCAGCTGCAATCCTCCAGCCCCTAATTTGCTTTACCTCCATTATCCAGGAAAAGCTTAGATGGTCTTATATTTCCTACCAAAGTCTGTTCAAGGACCTCTGGGGCTATGTAGTACTTAAGCAATGACTATCACAACCACTATCCCTCTTTTCCCTCCTACCCAAAGAGGACAGAAAAGAGTAGTTTGCAGTTTACATTTACAGCACAACATTCTATCATTAGTGCACTCATTGAATAATTATGATTAAACACGAATTTAAACTACGGTTAACCTTTCCTAATAATTATAGAGCTTAAAGTGACCTTGTACAATATAACCATTTTTATTCATTGTCCAGATACTTGAAGACCCCATGATGCTTTTTTCTTTTTCTGGAAAATTGACCTCCATTTTCTTTTAAAATCCCTTTCCTGCATAGATTAAAGTCTCCATTTCCTTTCCATCTTTCATTCATGTTGCTCTTGCTGAGTGTCCTAGATTCAGGTGAGCTTCACTGCAATCCCATCATTGAGAGCTTGATATTTAAGACTTTTTTTCTTTTAATATTGTTTTCCCTGTAGATTTCTAAATAATCAACATTTAAGATATTTCTATAAGAGTCTGGACAAGATAAGAATAACCAGGATTATGGTTCCTATTTAACATTCTGGGAGTTCTACCCAATGATAATGAGTGGCAAAACCTTGTGTATCATAGGAAGAGAAGAAGCAAAGTTTTACTCAGTTTAAAAAATCTGAGACAAAAATCAAATCATGGTATACTATTTGGCCCAGTAATAAAAATGTTAAATACTTCTGATAGTGTAAATAGTGGCTATTGGTTTGGAAAAAACAAATTGTGATGTATGTTATTTGAGAGGAATTGAGGGAGCAAAGGAGAGGAGTTTGAAAAGTGAATTTTCATCCAGAAAATCTACAGAAGCTGATATATTGAAAAAGATCAGTATAATCAGGACATTTAGAAATACAAAGAAAAATGCCAGGAAAAGAATATCAAAAATTGCTTAAAGTAGTAGCTTCTGGGGACAACAGATGAAGTTAAAGGGCTATGATAAAGAGACTGACTTTTTTCATTATCAGCCCTTCAATATTATTTACTATGGATTTATTTAACTATGCACCTATATATCTTGGGTAAAAATAAGTCACGATTATCCATACAATGAAATAGTATGTATGCAGTTGCTCCAAAGAATAGGGTACACGCCTATATGCTAACATGAAAAATAATCTAACATATAGTAAATGAAAAAATATTCATGTTGCAGACTTTTTAAAAGGGACGGAGAAGCATTTTCTCTTCATACATTTTACTGAAATTTTTACTACGACATGTATTATTTTGTAATTAAAAAATAAGAACTTCTTAATCCAAGAAAATCCACTGAACATCTGCTGAAATTAGTGAAAGTGTCTAGAACAAGGTAAACAAAGACAGTAGCTTTCCTATGTGTCTCTAACAATCATTAGAACATGTAATGTGAAAATGTCCCACTCACAATGGTGACAAAAAACATAAAATACTAGCAACAAGACTGATAACAAATGTACATAAGCTATAACATTTTATAGAAAGTTACAAATGAAAACATGTTAGTGGAGAGGTTAACCATGTTCCTGGTTGGAAAATTCAATATTGCATACCCATAAGCTCTCCTAAAATTAGTTTATAGATTCAATGCATACTGCAACAAAAACCCCAATAGATTTTCTATGGAACTTGTCCAGCTGATTCTAAAATCCATCTGGAAGAGTAAATGTGCAAAATTAGCTAAGAAAATTCTGAAAAAGAAAAACAAAAAGGGCCTTGCTTTGCTAGATATCAAACACATTATAAATTTCCAGTAATTTTTAAAAATGTGGCATAAGAGCAGGAATGAACAAGATGATGAATGGAAACGGGGAAAAGATAAGCAAGCAATTCACACTTGCGCAGGCTGAAGGACACATGAAAAGAGGCTAAATTTCTCTGATCATAGGAGAAATAACAATTAAGCAACGAGCTACTTGTTGCCCAATTTGTTGGAAATGTTAAGAAAAAAAATAATACTGAAATCTGGAAGATACATGGGGAAACTATGTCCCCATATGCTATTGTTGTGAGGAACTTGTTGCAGCCATTCTGGGGGCAATTTGGAAATCTAAATATTCAATATGCTTAAACCTTGACTCAGAAATTCTATTTCTAGGACTCGGTCATGAAGTTATATTCATGCATGTGCAAAAGAATATACATGTACGGTAATATCTATTGACAAAAAATCCTGGAAATCATCTAAATGTTAATTGTTACGTTAAAGATTATGAATTTTGTAGCCATAAAAATAATGAGGCAAAAGCTTGTGTATCATATGGGCAGATAACCCAAGGGATACTTGATACTGAGAGCAGGAAAAGCAAATTGCAGAACATTATGGATAGCAAGATACAAGTAATTTATAATCTATAAATGTACATATGTACACAGGAAATGGTTTGCAAAAACATACATCCAATGTTTAACAAAAATTCCCTCTGAAAAGGAGAATGAGATTGGCATAGGACAGAGACAAATTCACATTTTACTTCACATAGTCTAGTATAAGACTGAATTTTTTTTTTCCTTAGGGCAGAAATGTTTGCATCCATTTGTAATTAAATACATTTTCAGAGTACAATATTAAAAGTATTGTAAGCCAATATACCAAAGGAAAAAAGCCTATGTCAAGTATATGTTTATCATTTCCTGTGTAAGTTGAAATTTTATCAACTGGACTTATTTTTTTTAATATTTTATTTATTTATTCATGAGAGACACACAGAGAGAGGCAGAGACATAAGCAGAGGGAGAAGCGGGTAGGTTCCCCATAGGGAGCCTGATTCGGAACTCCATCCCAGGACTCCGGGATCATGCCCTGAGGGGAAGGCAGATGCTCAACCACTGAGCCACCCAGGCGTCCCACCTGGACTTTTTTGTAAGAAAGAAAAATTACAAGTAGTACGGAATTGGAAAATTAAATGTTCAATTTTCAATTTAATCATTACATTTTGGTTTTTCTTTTTTCCCACTATGATATTTAAAGTTTGTATGGAAAAGAATAGGGAGAGAGAAGAAATAAGGAAAATATGAGCAATTCCACAAGATGTGCAAAAAGCCCAATTGTATTCTTACTGCATAAAGTGCCCAGTTGCCTCTCCCCACCTGAGAGTGGTGGAAAACAGTGGCCTTGAAAGCAGCCTTTGGGTTGTCATAATACAGACAGATGGGAATTTGAGCTTGTGTAGGTCCTAGTGCATGGAAAGCACCTACAGCCTCCCTTGCGCATGCATGTGCAGAGACATGCATACACCCATGCACGCACACACGTGTGTACACACAGACACTCACACACAGTTGCACGTGACAAGACGCAGACAAGACCAAACCACCCTCTGCTCTTTTTCTTAGCCCCTTTTTGGATTTTGCCATAAAAATGTTCCAAACCAGGCTTTGCCACTACATCTTCCCCTATTACATGCCAATGCCTTTTTGTAAAACTGCAAATCGCCATCCAAATTGTTAGATGTGATTATTTCCAGTTTCTGCAAATTACTTTTTAATGCCTTTCTTCCTTTCTCTAATCAACCCCTTGCCATAAAAATAAATAAATGTTAGGAATTTAAATTAGACAACCACCAGCACCCCTTACCTAATGCTTCATATGTGAGAAACCCCGCACAATACACTGTGGAAAAACACAAGCTGAGTAAGACACAGGCCTCACTCTCTAAAAGCCCTCATGATGTCACAGAGAGGACAGCTATGTCAACAACCACTTTACTATCAGGCTGCATCCCATAAAGGCTTTAATAACAGGGCAGCTCATAGGGAGGAGGGTGATTTCTAACCAGATGCGCTCCAGAAGGCTTCATGTGGAAAATGACATGTCATCTAGGCCTTGAAAAAAAAAAATGGGGGAGCAGGATATTCCAAGAAGGATCCATGTGACAAAAGGCTTAAGGGTGAGCACTGTCACTAATGTGGTGGTGAAGCTTGATGTGGAGGGAAAGGAAAGGGGAAAGGAGGCACACAGAACTGGGAATCATTCCTAAAAAGAAAGCTGGAGCACAAGTTCTCAACAACATCCCAGTAAACGTCTCCTCTTATTTGAGGATTCTCTGTGGGGGTTTTTTGTTTGTTGTTTTTTCTGGTTTGAGATTTATTTCTTGCTTATGAAAGCCAGATAAAATGAGGATCTCACTATATTTGCTAAATTGGCCATTTTGAATTTAAAAAATTAAAACTTAAAAAAAAAAAAAAAAAAAAAAGCTTTGCTATTCCCAAATCACTTCTTTTGTAATCTGATCACAAAAAAGAAAGGTGATTCCCACTTCAGACACAGAGGGAGAGTGTGGCTGGTTGGGGCTACCAGGGGAGACATTACAGTCCTCCTTGGGTTTCTAATGCAGCTTGGGCCACAGGGGAGAGGAAGCCAGGGCCCAGAGCTTTCAACAGCCAACGGGAAAGCAGAAATGGGCATATGCCCTATTCTTATGGGCTGACTATGGATAAAGTCATCTGGGGACTCTCTGGAGAGCTTTTTTATTTAATGTCCTATTCTCCAAGTCCACATAGGCATCCCATTGAGCTGGTACAAACCTGTCCCATACAATTCCTTGTTTTAAGGCTGAGGAAGGCAAATTTATTGAATCACGTGTAATGAAAGTAAAAATTAAAAATGCACACTTTGAGAAACTAATAAGATATTAAACAGAGGAAAAAGACAATCCTTTCACAGTCTCTGCTTAAATAAGCACCCTAGGAGGGCAAAAACACACAGAGAAGTGCAAAAATAGTTTAACTGTTAATTTCTGAGATTTCCACAGGAAATACTATCTTACAGGATTCTCAAAAGAATTATTTTCACACTAGAGATACCTCCTTCATTGAAAGATAGTATCACATCAAGGACTGTCTCGGCAAAAATTATGTTAGTTGACCTTTCAGGGACCAGCAGCTGTAGAAATGGTTTCTGTGGCTGGTTAAAGGCGCCGAGTCCAAAAGCAGTGGGGAGTCACCCTGTAATTATATCGGGCCTGAATCCTGACCATGGAGTTGATTGGTGAAAGGTACACAGTAGGAATTCTGCAAGCACTTGTTGGCGGCCTGATCTTCACTCATCTGTTGTCCATCTTGTCTAAAACAGGGTTCTTTTTCTCTTCTGATTATAAAAGTACTTTGCTGTCAATAGCAAACTTTTATAAGGTACAAAAATATTCTGAAAGGGAAAGAAAACTCACCCATAATCATACTATACAAACATAACAACTTTTCATTTTGAGATTTCTCTCCTTTTTCCCCCTATATTATTCCAACACTTTCAAAATGTTAATTTATAAGATACATCACAGGTTGTATCTGACTGGTATATATAAAAAAGAGACCTATATACATGAAGTGAAAAAAAGAAGCACCCTGGAATAATCGTATAAACTACATTAAACTGTGTTTGTAGATTCAGTTGCTTAAATTTTATCCCCAAATGAAATAAAGGCAATACAGTAGAAAATACAATAAAAACATTATTTTAGGGGAAGATATTCATTACCAGAACCATGTTCCACAGTAACAGTGCAAATGCCCATTCTAGTTGAACAAGGTTGAGTGATTCCCCACTTGTTTCTCTACAATCTTGGGACACGATAAAGAAATTGCTACCTAAGTACATTTTATAAAGGTTACAGTAGGCCAAACCCAGAGAACAAAGGAGATAAAAAAACAATAATATTCAAAGCAGCAATGGAAAGCAACATAATTTAATTTCACCAGCAGATGTTTGCTTGGTGCTATTTGTTTTTGTTTTGTTTTGTTTTGTTTTTTTGTGTTTTTTTTAAAGATTTTATTTATTTATTCATGAAAGACACACACAGAGAGAGAAAGAGAGGCAGAGACACAGGCAGAGGGAGAAGCAGGCTCCATGCAGGGAGCCTGACGTGGGACTCGATCCTGGGACTCCAGGATCACGTCCTGGGCCAAAGGCAGGCGCTAAACTGCTGAGCCACCCAGGGATCCCCCGTGCTATTTGTTTTACCTTTTGTAGGATTTAGGAATTTCTAATTGCAAAAACCCCCCAAAAAACAAAAAACCCAACCAAACAAGCCACCAAAAATCTAGATACTTCATGCTTTTGCATTTTATATACATATCAAATATATATTCGATTTTCAATTAATTCTGCAAATATTCAGTTCAGCTGTGAGAGATTAGAATGAAATGCCAATTAAATTTACACATGATGTTAAATGTTTCACAATCTGTGTTTCTATTTATTTTTCATTTATGGAGATCCTATTTGTGGACTATTAGCATAAACGTTCACTTAAAAAGAGTCCTTCAAAAAACACAATTGGCATATTTCGAAATGTAATATATTAGTATTTTTCTATGACAGGATCACAAACAAGTACATCTACGGGTATCAGTGAGAAACAAGTATGATGGAGGAAATCTTTCTGCAAAGTACATGGACCTCAAAAGTATCGGGACAAGTTTGACCCACTCAGAAGATGGCTTATAGTATATTTATCTCTGCTGGTCTCCTGGAGTTATAATGATTACTGTCAGCAGGGATGCCCTTTCCTCTGGCAGAGCTGACACTGCTGAGTACAAATTAAAGGGAAATCAGATTTTTAGTCTCTGAAAGGGTGGCAGGGGTGGGGGAGGGGCGAATCTTTCTTTCCATACCTTTCTTCTCACTGTTTTGAGTTTGTCAAGGAGACTCACACTAGAAAATTTAAACAGAGAGGATGCACACTGAATGGGCAAGTTTTCATTATGGAGTAAAGTGGTGTGAGACAATTACCCACATCCCTTCAGCTTTCCTTACCCATTACAAAGACAAAAGATATGAACTCCAGTCCTTCCTCAGCTGAAGTTTGTTCTCACAGCTTCATCTGTGAGAACTCCAAATGCATTCTGTGGCAATCCCAAAAGACAAAGGGTGCAAATTTCGTTAAAAAAAAAATGGATTCCACATATAAAAATACGCAGAGAAATGGATGAATGAAACAATTGCAGAATTCTTTATCATGGGAGGTTTTTGTATTAAGGTTTCAAGATTCCATTGTGGTAGAAACAGTGACATGTTTTCAAATCGCTGATGAAAGGCTTAACATAAATGCAATGATTCATTCTCATATTCATGTTTCCCCAGCTTCATGATAATTCACACTAAAAATGAAAGTCAACCCCTGTTCTGACTAAATCCTTAATTGCAGTGAGGTATGCTAATGTGGTAATGACATATTATCAGTTGTTGCTTTTACAAAATATCCTACAAGACAGTTACTAGTATACTGTGAAATATTAATAATTAAAAACAAATCACACTTGTCAAAATAAATACATCTGTCTATTACAATATCTTTGTTTCTCCCCTTGCACTTGTTTTCTGAAATGGCAGGTGTCAAAGTGGGTCTTTTTGTTGTAGGACATGCACCCAATTATGCACACTGTTTAGAGGGGGCCTGACAGCAGACTAAAATGATTAAATGCAGGCAAGAGTGATGTAGCAATAGGGGAGAATTCTTTGGAATTCTTCTTCTAGGATAATCAAAAGCGATTGAGTGGGGCCCAAACTTCAACTGTTCCATCAGTGGAACTCAGCCCAAGCCTTTGGACCCTGAACATTCCCATCCATAGTAGGAGCCTGGAGTGAAGAGTACTGACACACAGATGTGCCTTCATCAATAGGTGAAGGAGATCATTATTCTGAGAGGAATTTCATTTATTACACTATTTGCCGCATAATTCAGTAACCAGGTTGTTCAGGTTTCATATTTAACTTTTAAATCCTTCACTAATTCAAATAATTTTCTTACGTAACAAAATGGAAATTAACCATTTCCATCTGTTTCTAAGATTTTATTTCTTCATTGGTTTTCATTTTAAGAGTAAACGAGAGGGCTAGCTTACAAGTTTAGAATGAGGCCCTTAATTGCCAAGCAAACCAGAGTGTCCCAAGGCTTGCCTAGGGCATCCATCTCTGAAAGAAGATAGTTATAACGTCATTTGTTTTCTGTTCCTAAAGTTTGATAAATTACAAATGGGATGGATTTGAGCTGTTTATTTGAGAAAGGTAAGTCCATAAAATACTATAGTTCTTTCATCTTTCACTTAATTCAGATCATTACACCAAGGAAACACCACTTACCAGTAAGGATAGCTAATCTGTTATTCCCATCCTCTCCTTCTTTAAGACTATTATATGGGTGGTCACCTGCTCTTCGCTTCTGTTTCTTCCTACTTTTGTGAGGATGTGAGACATAAAGAAGGGGAGGAAATGAGTGGAGGAAGACCATTCCTCAACCTACAGAAATGAAGGGGAAAATGGAGAAACCAGGAACTTAAATGCGTGGCAAGCCCCCTTAGTTAAAAAAGTAGAGTAAGTTCCTGTTAGAAAATGAGAACACTCTGGTTCATCTCAGCACTATTCCTTCTTGCAAGTCCGTTTTCTGCAAAATGGGTTTTATTTTGAGAACAATTAATAATTGACGACTAACAGCTTCTTTCAAGATATGATACACCCATATTTCTCAGACCTTTGAGAACTTTTACAGAAACATTTGCCTTCAAAAATTTAAAATGTTGTCTTTCTTCCATCACAATATAAGGTGTGCTTTCCCAAATATTTTAGGTAATTACTTCTTCCAAGTAAAAACAACACTTTCATTTTCTATATTTAAAAATTATATTCTTCAATAAAAAGTCTAAGGGTAAAGTCACAAATGCAAATGCATTTTAATGGTGACACTAATTTAGAATCTCAAGATTCCTTTTTTTTTTTTTTTTATGATTGTTCTTACCTAGTGGGTAATGGGAAAGATTGGCCAGTATTGCTCCTAAAGGGAATATACATATAACAGCCTATTGCCATCCAGAACATGAGCCCTGATAGTCAATCTGGAAATTTATATCCTCCTGATCCCATAATATAGGGACAAGTCTGCGTATAACCTCACTGAGTACCCTGACAGGAAGAGTGACCTCAATGAAACTTGGAAAATAAGGCTTGAAAGACTGTCCCAAAGAAACCTTGACCTGATTTCCCAATTCCTACAGATCATGAAACCTAAAGGGCTGAGATGGGGTAGTAGACCTTGGCAATATCCTGGCACTAGGTCAGCCTGGTGAAGAGACAGGGTGGCCGGAGGACAACGATCTAGGGAAGGGTGGAATCCTGTAAGTCACTCTGGAAATCCTGTTTTCCAGGGCGTGCTGAACTTCAGTTTTAGCAAAACCTCTACCAGCATATTAGACAACATGCACTTGCATGTAACATACTGTATGAAAAGAGATACAGGAGATGAAATAATTGAGACGTTCACACATGTACAGTTCCCATTCTTGCCTAAGCATCCTTCCACAGGAGGAGCTGGGACATGTCAGCATGTCATAGGGACAGGCACATTTCTAATTCAAGGCCTTCAAGACCCATCAGCTCCGCAGCAACCTCAAAGCTTCCTGTCAATGTTGTTAATGGCAAATCTAAGCATGTGAGTGTCTTCGGTCAGGGCACTCCTAATAGCAACGTGATTGCCAAGTGATTGAGAACAATCATAGGGAGAAGACAGAAATGGCCTATTAGGACTTTGTGGCCATCTCCCCTCCCTCCCCACAGAGCTGCTTTCTCTCCATAGGCACAACAGAGCGGTGACCTACAGGAGGGGTACTCTATAGCTTTCCCCAGTTCCATGTCCAGCTACAAGTTCTGAAAATCTAACACTGGGGGGAGAAATGGGAAATACACCCTCATACTATAAATGTGTACCCTACTGCTGGGTATCTCCAGAGATTTATTCAATATAGCTTATTATATATACTCTAGATGCTATTTCTCTTATTTTTAATAAAAGCAATTTAACAGAAATTCCTAAGTGGAGTATAGTCATTCTCCTATACTGCAGGGGAACTGTAGAAAAAAATATGCTACTTCTTTTCTTGATCACCTTTAAAATTCTTTTATCTTTCTAATGAACCACCTTTCTATCTTTCAGACCATCCCACCTGATCCAGAGGGAAGTTAAGCTAGTAGAGCAAGCTGAAGTTGATGTGAAAAAAAAAAAATACAAAAATACACATACAAATCCTTTTGTATTTATTCTCTTCTCTCAATTACATGATCTTTTGGGGTCATCATTGATAAAGCTTCGCTGACAGCAAAGCAATCCATAGTAAACAAATTCACAGAACCAGGGATTGGGGAAAAAAAAAAAAACCCAGACATGTTCCCAGGGCCAATAATACAGAAGTTATTATTTTTGTTAATGTTCTGATAACATATCCTGCTTCCTAATCTTATCTGATTAGGAAACTCATTTCCCCAAAGAATATGTATTCTATTAACCTATTAACAATTCAAAGCACATCAACTGTCACTTGCCAATTTTAAAGCTTAAGTCTTAAAGATTAACTTTTAAAGCTGTTAGGAATACACCAGTGTACATATTTCGACCCATTACGCTCACAATCTTTGACGTTTTCTATATGAACTGGTCTTTAGGAAGGTGTCTTCTATGCTCATTCTTTTATTCTGTATTAAATGCTTTTAATCCCAGGGTCTACCTACTTTGGTAGTTTGGGTTCTGCAGTAATTCCCACTCATTAACTGGGTAAATTACATCTCTGTGCCTGTTTCCTCATCTCTAAAATGAACACGGTGATCAAATTAGCTGGTCCCCAAGAGGGTTCAGCATGTCTCTCCCAGAACACTCAATAGATGGTGGCTATTACTAGCATCATTATTACATGTATCTGAGGAAGATTGAGATCAAGCCCCACAAAATAAACATGATCCTCATTCACCTTTGACCCCATTCTTACCTTCATCCCTTGTGCTCAATGAATGGTCTCTTCCACCCACATTCTGACTTAAAAGTGGGGAAAAAAAAACATATTATCTCAGCAGGAGAGGACAATCTGGCTCTTTAATTTCTCTAATCCTCCCACCTCAATTAGCAAATCATTCTAAGTGCAGAGGTGGGCTGAAAACTGCAAAGGTTTTTAATGACCACTCTTCACTTTCTCACTAAGGTTTGCTACATTTCGAGATCAATAGCATCAATTATCCCAGTTGCCACACCAACCATCATTTTGTGGGAAAAGACTCAGGAGAGACAAGTCCACATTTAAACTGGGGTCTCTCATCTTGGGCACTACTAGTTTCGGCGGCTCTAAATACAGCCCACACCTTCTGCAGTTCACAAAAAGAGCTACAAGAGAAAACTGATCCTCAAGGTATCTTACTAGCATCCTCAGAAACACAATTATAGTGAAATACATGAAATGTGCCCAGCATCACTGGGCTGGGCTGGAATGCTGGGTTGCTGGGTAGGTGGGTTCCTGGAGGGGCTTCTGAAGAGAGCCCTGGACAGATCCTGGGGGCCGCAAGACTAGCCTGAAAGGCTTATATGATGTGTTCAAACAAAGTGACAAGGGCTGTCTCCTAACTGCTGTGGAAGCCCCGTCTGGATCCATGAGAGAGCAATTTCCTCCCATTTTTTTTCCTCCCATTTTTAAAGACCTTTAATTGAAAAGTAATTTTTAGTAACTCTAAAAATGCAAAAATAAATACAGAACAAAGAATACCCATCTACCCTTGACCAGATTCACCTATTTTTGAATGTTTCACCTTATTTTTCACTGCTCTCCCTCTTACCCATTTCCCCCCTGAACTCTTTATTTTTTAATAAAGTTTTTTTTTAATATTTTATTTATTTATTCATTAGAGACACACACAGAGAGAGAAGCAGAGACATAGGCAGAGAGAGAGAAGCCGGGTCCATGCAGGGAGTCCGATGTGGGACTCGATCCTGGCACTCCAGGATCATGCCCTAGGCTGAAGGCAGGTGCTCAACCGCTGAGCCACCCAGGCATCCCCCCAACCCCTGAATTCTTTAAAGGTAGATTGCATACCTCCTTATCCCTAAAATAGTTACATATATCAAGTCCTTAATCATACAAGAATAGGGGAATTCTCTTACTTTTTTTGGGGGGGGGATTCTCTTACTTGGTGACAGTACAGTTACCAACTTCAGTGAGTTACATGAACACCGTTCTCCAATCTATAATTAGTATTCCAAGTTTTATCACTTGTCTCATATATGCCTTTTATCCCATTTTTATTCCCTGCCCTCCAGTATAGGATCTGGTCTACAGTCACATTACTTTCTTTACCTGTCATGTCTTGACAGTGTTTAATCTGGAACATCAAACAGTCTTTTATAATAACTTTCAACGTCTTTTACAGAATTGACATTTTTGAAGAATATGGTTCCCTACACCCTCATGTATTATTTATTTTATTAGAACATTCCTCACTTTAAGTGTGCCTGCTGTTCCTCACAAATAGATTCAGGTATCATTCTAGGCCAGAACACGGCTTAGGTGATGTGTCCTTCTCAGTGTCATAGTTTATTGTGTACAATGTCTCATTGATAATGTTCATTTTGATCATCTGGTCAAGGCACTGCCCAATTTCTAGACTGTAATACTACTATGGATTTTCTTCCTCACCATTAATAAGCAGTATGTGGGAAGACACCAAGACCATACAAATATCCTCTTCCTCATCCTCAAAATTTCTCTCTAGGGGTACCTGAGTGGCTCATTCGGTTAAGCCTCGAACTCTTGGTTTTGTCTGGGATCATGATCTCAGGGTCATGGATCAAGCCCCAAATTAGGCTCCATGCTCAGTGGAAAGTCTGCTTGGGATTTTCTCTCTCCTTCTCCCTCCACCCCTCCCCATGCACTATCTCTCTAAAATAAATGAAATTTAAAAAAAAAATTTCTCCCTAGATTTAGTGTCAATTGATGATTCCTGCCTGACCCAATCTTTATCATGACTTTTCCAGCTCCTGCACACCCTCCACTCCTCCCCATTCATCACTTAGCCCTCAGCATTCTACTGGAAGCAGGACCCTCCCTTCTCCCCCATTCATTATTATATTTGCCTTTTGGTGACTGGTTGGGACTGATGAATTCCTATTATTTTTAATGGTTGGTAATTCATTACTGCCCTTAATTTATGTTAATGCTCACAATGTCTAAGCTTTGGCAGGAAAACCCCTCTTCATGCTGGTTTCTATGTCCTTGCACCCAACGAGTAGTTCCTTCCTTTGTGGTAGAGCAAGAAGATTCCATTTCTTTTACTCATCCTACCCATGTCTTGCAACCAGTCATTTCTTCATCAATCTCTGATTTCTTATAGTAGGGAACAGATACAGAACTAGGAGGGTCATGGCTACCGAGGTTTTTCCTTCTTGACATGTCTAGCAAACAGAGCTCAGAAATACATGCAGATATATACATACAGATACAATTATATACAAGTACAAATTATACGTGCATAGATGCATAAAATATACATTTTATAAATCATGAAGTCATCCAGATACTGCCAGACTTTACATATCCCCACGGGGGTGCTTCCTCGTCTTCTCTCATTCCATATTTGTGTATCTATTCCAGTGAGACCCCCAAAATCAACACATTTACTTATCTGCTCATTCCTATAATATCTCGAACAAAGCTTGAAAATTGCTTTGCCCAATCCCAAAACAAACATACTAAACAGGGGTAAGGATTTGTTCGCAATTGCCACTCCACCCATCTTAAGATTGAGGATATATAATCAAATTCTGTGTTTCTATGATACTCCTTCCTCCTTTTTCCTTTCAGTGGGGTTAAAATGTTCATTATGAAATACTGTTTCATTTGTTGTAGCTTGCTTCCAATTCTTACTGATTTTATTTTCTGAATTTGTATGCATTAACATGCTTTCAAAAGCTAAAACATAAAAAGATACACTCAAAGAAGTGTTCTTCCCTTCCATGTCCCTTCCATCCTATTCTCTACTCACCACTCATAGACAAACAATTTCATTGTGTTCTGGTTTATTCTTCCTGCGTATCTCTTAATAAAGATAAACAGAAATATGTATGCTTTCTAATTTTCGCTTCTTTCATACATAAAAAGCAGCTTTCTATGTCTTGGGCACATAGCTTTTCTCATATAAGTATATATACTAGAAATCACTCCATTCTAGAGGTCTCCTCATAATTTTTTTTCACAACTACAAAATGGTACAGTGTGTGTATATACTTTAGTTTAGGCAACCAATCTCTATGCTTATACACTCTAGCTCCCAATATTTTGCAATTACAACAAATGCTTCAATGAACAACCATATGCATATATATTTTTGTATTGTTGGAAGTTTATCTTCAGGGTAAATTCTTAGAAGTGGGATTGTCGGGTCAAAAAGCAAATGCACTTATTATCAAATCCTCCTCAGTGAAGATTTGTACAGTTTTCTATTTCCATCAGCAATCTATGAAAGCACCTGTTTCCATACAGCCTTGGCAAATAATGTATTCTCAAGCTTTTAAATTTGCCAGTCTGGTGGATGAGAATTTTTCAGTGTTGTTTCCATTTGTATGTCTGAGTGAGTGAACTTGGACGTCTTTTCATATGTTCTTTTTGTGAGTTGTGTCATTTGCCAATTTTTTCTAAGGGATTTTTGTCTGTCTTCCCTTAAGTTTTAAAAATTGATTCCTAAATAGGGATATTAGTCTTTTATCTGAGATAAGTGCTGAAAAAATTTTCTCCTAGAGGCCACTTGTCTTTTAATTTCTTTGCTTACGGTGTTTTCCTTTTTCAGTGTTTTGTTTGTTTTTGACCTGCAAAGCTTTTATTTTTTGTGCAGTTTTATCTTTTGTTTTATTGTATTAGAATTTTTAATAATGACTCAAAAGCCTTTCCTCACACCCAGGTTTTAGAGGGATTCAGTCATGTTTTCTTCTGGTATACATATACATTTATTTATTTGTTTGCTTGTTTGTTTATTTATTACTTTTCGAGCTCTGAAGCATTTGGAGTATATTTTTTTTGTACATGGTATGAGGAATAGATCGAATTTTACCTTTTCCAAAATGGCTATTTTTAGTTGCCTCAACACGAATTTTTATACAAAGACCTATTCATGTGCATGATTTAAGATACTACTTTTATTTTATATTGGATTTCTATATGTAATTGGGTTATCATGGAGTTGTATTCTGTTCTAGTGGCTTCTGTTTTATGTAGGCAGATGCTGTATTTTTTGGTGCACAGATATTCATAAGTGTTATAAACACTGTAGAATATGGCCTCTCATGTTATAAAGTGTTTTCTCTTTGTCTTATTTAATGCTTTTTGGCATGAAGTTCACTTTGTCTGAAAACCTACAGAGTTTTGCACTTATGTGATTTTAAATGTCACATTCATTGTACTGTATGATTAACACATTTTTTGATCACTAGCACAGCTTTGTACTAGAAAAGTACAATGACAAGTAATTAATTGGATGCATGATGTGGAGAGTTTGCAACCTCTTCTGTGTACATAGCATGGCAACTCTAGAGAATTAAGGAGATACTGCAATTAATAAGTTATATAAATGTACTTTTGCATTTTTTGTGGTGGCTATAATTACATATGGTAAGAGTTGATTTTGTTACACAAATTCTAAGTAACATAGTTCCTTTGAATATCTTTGTCTAGAAATTTGTTTTTCTGTTCACTTGGCACTATTCAAGTTTCGAGAAGCCTAAAGATCTTACAAGAAAACTAGGACAAAATATATATGTAGGCATCGTTATTGTTTCATAAGGGAAGATTTACAGAAATAAAAATAATTGAATTTTTCAGTTTGGAAGAGACTACAAAGGACAAAAACGAGGCCCAGCAAGGTGACAGGACTTGCCAAGTCACACAGCTAGGAAGCACAGGATCACTCCCATCACGCAGGCTGCTTCCCCAGTGAGGCGCTCTTTTCACGCTCACATTAGTAATTTCTGTTGGCCTCAGAGTGCCATCTCCACTTTGCAAATACCTTGACAAACAGAGAATGTGTGTGCCCAAACAAGCCTATATGACACACGTGTGTATCTTTTTGTTTTTTTAAAATCAGGCCACTTATATGAGAAATGAAATATTCAAAGGGCACCAACCTCTGCTTTAGGAAAAACAAAAACAAAAACAAAACAACAACAACAAAAACAAAAACAACAACAACATCAACAACAAAAAACATCAACAACAAAACCATGGGAAGGGAAAGAAGAAGACAGAGGGAACAGGTGAAAATGGACTCAGCTCCTGGAAACAGTCCCCGGCTGCCATAAGGACGGCTAAACAGGTGGGTAAGCCTGCGTGGGCGCCCGTGTCCCTCTGGTCCCTCTAGAGGAGCCGATGTGATCGCCCTCGGGCCCGGGGCGGGAGGTGGAGGCGAGCCAGCAAACACGCGTGCGCATGCGCGGGTGCCTGCACGCGGGTGTGCGCGCGTGGATTTTCAGGACAACTAGTCCAAGCAGCCAGACTGAAAATCATTCGGAGGTAAAAGCTGTTAAGAGTCATGGAGAAAAAGAAAGAAAAAAAAAAAAAATCTCGCCCGCATGCTGGAGCTTCCTGCTTACTCGCAGGCACTTAGAGCAGAACCCAGCAGCAGGACGAGCCCAGAGCCGAGGCTAATCAGGGGGAAGAAAAACCGTCCCCTAAACCTGCCCCAGGGGAGCCACAGCAGCACCCTAGAAGGGGGTGTCCTGGGGCAATGGAGAATTCAAAGCCCCAAGAGTCACTGAAACTGTGCCAGGTTTCTCTCACTCTCCCCCCCAGTTCCAAACCCTATAAATCCCAGGGAGCTTTTTGTGCAGAGAGAATTTCTCAGACTACTTAGAAGGTAAATTCATACATTTATAGGAAGGCATGTGATGATGGTGTGTTTATGCGGGAAGGAGGAACAAGGAATCTAGTCTAGTTTCAAGGGAGAAAATTCAACGAATTTTCACATCACCACCTACGGACCCGGACAATGCCTCCTGGAAAAATAAACACCGAGCCTTTCAGGGTTTTCAGACTGCAATGCAAAACTCAATTATATATTTTTAAAATCCCTATCAAGACTGTCTCATCCTGCAGGAGAAAGTTCCCCTAAGTAAAAGGAATTGCAAATGTGAACAAAAAAGGGGGGAAAAAAGAAAAGACAAAAAAAGCTCATTACTGAATCCTCAGTATCAGGAGATTCTATTCTAAGCTGTTTATTAAATTCTTCGCGTCATTCTCGATTGCATCTTCCAGGCTGTGATCAGTGTTGTAAAAGAATAGGAAGAGCATGAAGTCTCACAGGCAACTCCTCTTCTCCACACCCATGGGAATATCTCAGAGCTCACAATGGGTTAATAAAGAAGCCCCCGATTCTTGATCTCGTGGATAAAGAGCTCACCAATTAACAAGCCCACAGGAAAGCACAAAGCAGTTTCATATCAAAACAGAAAAGCCCTGCAATTTGCAACTGTCCAAGAAATGCATGAGATATCAGTAAATAATGGAGAGGAGTAGAAATTTCAAAATAGGCTCAGTGCATATTTAAAAGTGCCTTTTTCCAGATAAATAATTCTAGATGAACAATTTCATACACACAGAACATTTGAATAATTCCATAGAATCCGTTTTACCAGATCTTTCTGCCTAATTACAAGTCTTTGAACCAGACAACGGTACTTGAAAGATCAATGCCTGGCTGCACAAAGCATATATAAAGCGTAATTAAGAGGACTGCTCGACGGAGCAATAGATAACATGCATATGGATGTGTGACGTCTTCACATGTACACACTTCATATTTGTGATATGTGCAGTTGAGACATACACTTCCACTGTCCTAAATGTCTCTGGCTGCCATTTTGTAATGAATCGAATAAAATGGAATGTTAAAAAAGCAATGCAAGCAAGCTTTAGATGATATTCTTATTTGAATTTCCGGGTATAAAGTCAACTTAAACTGCATCTGGGAGTATTTATTTCTGACCAGTATGTTATTTCCTATTTAGATCAACATTTGATGTTTCTGGGAAATATGTGGATTTTAAATAGGTGCCATAATTTGTTCAACTCACTTCTCATTTTCTAATGTTAAATTAAGACAATAAACCATTAGTACCTTGGACTACTCAGAAGGTATATTTATACTTTTCAGGAAGGAATATGGCAGAGTGTGTATTTAAGTGTGAGCATTTCGTTTATGAACTAGGAATGTATGCTTACTCTCTAGGAGGCAAGCAAATGGAAGTCACAGATATTGGGTATTCTCAGCCCTCAGGCAGGTCTAATGAATGTAAGAGATGACAGGCAAAAAAAAAAAAAAAGGCATCTAAGACATTGGCTGGCAACAAGGACATAAATAATAAATAGTAAATTAATGTTGACCCAGTAAAGTGACAGGATTCAGCAACACATTAGATAAGAAAAAGTGTGAGGAGTCAAAAATTGTGGGAAAATGAAAATTTATGCCTTCACTGTTGGATAATAGACTGTTAGTGTTGTAAAGAGCCGTAAAAACAATCTGGCCCAATTCTCCCATATTAAGGAGTGGATCGGATCAGAGACACGAGAGGCCACTGAAGGCCATGGGCTGAAGAGCACCTGCCTTCTTCACCATTTCCACTGAGCCACAGTGTCTCCACTGCCTGGACCCTTCTCGCCCAGTGAACTTGTGTTCATTAGCACTACAGAAAATTAATGGGAGAAAATAGCAGAACACATCAGAATCTCTACTTTGTTATTGCCCTTTCTTATCTGCATGTTTCTGCTAGATTGAGAAGAGAACAGCAATTGTTATACAATCGTTTATTTATAATAGGGTAATAATAATGCTTATTAAATCAGAGACATATCAGAGACCTTATGATGAAACCAAATGGCTTTTAGTGCAATTAAATAAAGGACATGTAACCAGAGAGATAACATACTTTGTATATTTGCAATTAAGGAGAAAAATACAAAGTAACTCAATAAGAAATACTCCTTTGTCTTCTTTTCTCTTTCTGCTCCTACATGTTGGCCAATTAAAATGTAGTTATTACACACTTTTATTTATCAGTATTTTCAGACAGCAATGGCTACTAAATAGCAAAAAGTAAAATCAAATCTGTATTTTTGAATAGCGAAGGGATTGCTCATTCACTGCCGGGGGTGCTAGGCTGGGGTGGGAACGGTTGAGCGAGAGTGCTTTTGACCCCTGCTCGCCCATGGGCCCTGGATGAAGGAGGCACCAAACACTTTGGTCTTCGGCTTCCTCTTCTAAAACACTGACACAGTTGAATCAAGAATCTCTAAGATTTCTCATAGCTCCCCTATTCTTTTTTTTTTTAATTTTTATTTATTTATGATAGTCACAGAGAGAGAGAGAGAGAGAGAGAGGCAGAGACACAGGCAGAGGGAGAAGCAGGCTCCATGCACCGGGAGCCCGACGTGGGATTCGATCCCGGGTCTCCAGGATCGCGTCCTGGGCCAAAGGCAGGCGCCAAACCGCTGCGCCACACAGGGATCCCCTCCCCTATTCTTCCATTATTCTCTCTCTTATATTTTTGTTCTTCATCTGAATGTTGAATACTCAAAAGCAATTCTCAGAGGAGAAATATTAACAGCAAGGGAGCAAGTTATAGTGGCTACAGTATGTCAGGATTGTGTGTGAATTTCAAGGATCCAAAGGTTCCTTGTCCCCAGGACACGTGTTGGACTATAATCAATTGCAGTGTTTAACCAGAGAGCTGTAATTATAAAACAGAAAGAATATTAGACTTTACTAAATTTGATTTTTGGCTGAAAGTCTCTTTGCCAATTCCTTTGGACAATAAATTCTGAAAGTGGTGTTTTATATCTCCCAGACAAATGTTTCCTTCATGAAAATGGGTGGGGATGAATGAATTTCAAAATGTCATCATTTAAGCTACCATTTATTCTACTCTATTACAAATTCAATAACCTTGAACCAGAGTTAATAGAAATTCATGATAAGTAATAAAAATCAAACTGGCCTCAAATTCCCATGGCTTCAAATACTGCCTATAAACTACCAATTCCTCAATTTCTCTCCCCAGCCTAGATCTCTCTACGGAGTTCAGACCAAAATCACACAGACGACATCTCCACCTGGTGCCCTATGGAACCTCAAACTGCGCAATTATCTCCATCACCTGCTTCCCTCCTTCCCAAACCAGCTCCTCCTCCAATGTTCTGTGTTTCTGTGAGTGTTTCCACAATCCAGCCTGGTGCCTCAATTGGCTCCATGACACTCTCCTCTCCTTTGCCCCAAACACTGTTGATTCAGGCTGGTAACTGGGTCTGAAACATCCCAATATTCCCTATGAGTAGCAACTTAATCCAGCATTCTAAAGTGCAAGTCTGATGACTTTCCCACCAGAAGCTCTCATCCTCCTGAGCCTTTTGCAGGCTCCTAATATCATCCCATATGCTTTGTTCTCTTTTTACAGTCTTTGCATATCTCATCCCTTTTTAGTGGGAATGTCCATTGCTCCCTTCTCTGTCAGGCTAACCCCATTAATCCTTTAAAACCCAACTCAGCCCTTCTACTGTTCAGCCTCAGCCTTCATGGACTGACCATTTATCTTCCCATAATATGATAGGCATCCTTCTACCACAGTCTGCACTGCATGGCATTCAACTGCTCTTGGACCGAGACCAGAAGAGCAGAGCTGTGTTTTATTTACTTTATTGATTAATGCCTGGTAGAGAATAAGTGTTCGATAAATGCATTGAACAAATTTGTATGTGGCAATGGGTCTATGAAGGGGGTAATCCCAGTCCAAGTTACCTGAGACAGTCCAGGTACATCCTGGTTGTCCCAGCCTAATTATTCATTCACAAAAGTATCCAGCTGTGGACAATAAATTATATGGTCACGGTCTATTGGTCAAAATAAAAGATAAACATCTAGCCTTTTTAATTACCAATATCATTTAAAAGACTTGTCAATACATCCATAGGGAGAAATCTGGGAAAGGCGACCACTGAACTATGTTCTTGCCCAGGTGCTAAAATTTCAGATGACTTTTCCCCTCCATTTTGTTTTTATTAATTGACTTTCCTTTCATTCGTTGCATATGCATCACAGTTACAAAAATAAATCTACTTCGAAAAAGTCACCGTATAATTTATTTCTTGTGAATTTTTAAAGAATATTCAGCTCTATCTTTACAGCTATGGAAAATGCCAAGATTCTTCAAGTTTTAAGTCAACTAAGCATATGACAAGATGGTCCTGTCATAAAGATAAAGGACGTCCGAAGTCTGTGATTATATTCACAAATATGTCATCCAAACCCTCATTCCAAGAAAAATGAAACGGAACTAAAATAAAATAAACAGTTCTGGTGGTCAGGATGCCAGAATATGCAGACATTTGGTTTGAAGCTGCTGCACAGGCTCAGCTTCCACAGCTGGGTGATGAGAATACATGCACAGACCCAACTTTCAAAGAGTAACAGCATATGGAAACCACAAAATGGAACATAAACATTGCTAATCAGAATCCAACAGAGGTAATCTAGAAAACATCCTCTTGTGTGAATATGCTTCCACAATCCTTTCTATTTTGCAGGACCATGGCTCTTACTAGTTCAAAGAGCTAAAGCATAATGGAATGTTAATATGGAAGAAAAGTAATCATGTTTCCTATCAAGTTTTTATAGTCATTAAATGTATATGGCAAAGCATCAATGGTCAAGAACTTTTAACCAGTACCTAAATATAGGTTAATAGTAAACTTTCTGATCAGGGTACAATTCCAAATAAAATTCCAGACCAATTACATTTAGTTACCTTCTTCTATTTTCTCTCTGACTTGCAGCTGCATCAGTAAGGTAACAACACAAGTCCATGTGTTCTGCCTAAATGGAGGTATTTAAGAAATCATCTCCAGCTCTGTAGATCCATGGTTGAGACTGTGGCTTACATCTCTTCCAGAGTTAAGAATTTCTTTTTTTTTTTTTTTCAAAGTTAAGAATTTCTATCAGAGGAATGGTTAGTGGGTCTTGTACATCAGCTGGAAGAGGAAGGGATGATGATGGAATACATATTGGCCTGCCAGAGGCTTTGACCTTTTGTGGCTGCAGACTGGGAAATGTAGCAATGCTGTTCACAGTCTACTTCTCTAAAACAGATAGAAAGCTGGCTTCAGAGATAGAAGTTTCACCCACTAACCAGAATCAAGCTAACTAACTGATGATATGGTGATATGAAGTTTCAGAAATGTGTTCAAATCCTGTCATATAACCTTCATCAATTTACTTTAATCGCTCAGGAATTCCTGCAGAACAATGGGTTTGGGTAAAATCAACAGTCTATCACCTAAATTATAGAAAACTATATTTAAGATAAGATCAAAGAATATGTTTTCATCTAAATTTCCTCTTGGGAGATGAATTTAGCTTGATGGCAGGGATATTCCACTTGTTCGGAGTGACATCCTGTCAGGGCTCCAGACCCTGATGAGAGCCGTGTTCAGTGAATCACAATATATCTGGGAGAGAATAGGCTTCTTCTCAATACCTGCCCTCTTCCATACTTTCCATGGCATTCTACACACTTCCAATCTTTCGTCCAGCCCAGAATGCTCCCTGGAGTGTTGGATCGGTATCACCAACTGAATTCTGGGAATTTCGTCTTGAATATCCCACTGTAACTTCACACTCAGACTCAACTCATCTAAATCAGATGGCTTAATCTGCAGCCCCCTCAAAGCCAGTTCTTTCAAACTCTGAATCTTTTGAATAGTTTTACCATGTGCACAACTAGCAAAGCAAGAAATCTTCACCTCATCTTTGATTATCCTCTCTCTCTCTCTCACTCCCTGGATCTACTTAGTCACCATTTTGTTGTTGTTGTTGTTTATTCTACCTCTTATATGTTTCTTGGATCATCTAATGTCAATTCCATGTCACTAACCTGTTTTGAGTCACTATCCCCTCTACTGGATTACTCCAATTAGCTTCCCATAGGTCTCCTTGCCTCTGTTATCACCTCCATCCCCAGTGAGCTTCTCAGTCTGATGTCTCCACAGTGATCACACTAACATTCAAACTATCAAGTCATTCCCTGGTTTAAAATTTTTTTGTGTAAAATGAACTCAAAATGGATTCAAGGCTTAAATGTATGACCTAAAGCCAAAACTCCTAGAAGAAAACATAGGGGAAAAGCTCCTTGACATTGGTCTGGGCAATAATTTTTGGATACAATATCAAAAGCTCGGGCAACAAAAGCAGAAGTAAACAAGTGGGACTCCATCAAACTTAAAAACTTCTAACACAACAAAGGAAATAATCAACAAAATTAAAAGGCAACCTACCGAGTGGGAGAAAATATTTGCAAACCAAATATCTGAAAGGGGGTTAGTATTCAAAATATATAAGAATTCACACAACTCAAGGAAATGCAAATCAAAACCACAATGAGATATCACCTCACATCTGCTAGAATGGCTATTACCAAAAGGACAGGAGATTACAAATGTCAACGGAAAAAAGGGAAACTTTGTGTACCTTTGGTAGAAATGTAAAACTGGTACAGCCATTACAAAAAAACAGTATAGATGTTCTCAAAAACTTAAAAATAGAACTTCCAGTGCTCACTTTGGCAGTACATATACTAAAAAATAGAACTTCCATATGATCCAGCAATCTCACTTCCAAGTATGTATCCAAAGGAAATGAATCAGTATCTTAAGGGGTACCTGCTTTCACATGTTCATTGAAGGATTGTTCACAACAGCCAAGAAAAAACCCAAATGTCTGTAATGGATAATGGGATTTTTAAAAAGTGTGATGTGTACATACATACACACACACAGGAATATTATTCAGTTATAAAAAGGAAGGAAATCTTGCTATTTATAGCAACATGTATAAACTTGAAGGACATTATGTTAAGTGAAATGAGCCAAACACAGAGACAAATAATGTATGATCTCACTTATATGTGGAATCTAAAAACGTCAAACTCATAGAACCAAGAAAACAACAGTGCTTGCCAGGGACTCGGGGGCATGGGGACAGGGTGTGTGTTCAGACGGGGAGATGTTGTCCAAAGGATACAAACTTTTAGTTACAAAATGAATAAATTCTTGGATCTAATGTGTAGGGTAATCACTAAAGTGCATAATACTGCATTGTATATTTGAAATTTTTTGAGAGTAGCTCTTAAGTGTTCTTATCACATACAT
Organism: Canis aureus; assembly: GCF_053574225.1. Taxonomy (NCBI): domain Eukaryota; kingdom Metazoa; phylum Chordata; class Mammalia; order Carnivora; family Canidae; genus Canis; species Canis aureus. Next base: position 39,148,091 of record NC_135611.1, on the reverse strand, counting down.
ATAAAAAAAAGTTAACTATGTAAGGTGATAGATGTATTAATTGATTATGGCAATCATTTTACAATGTATACATATATTAAATCATCATGTTGTACACGTTTAAAAAATCACATTGTACCACCTAAATATATACATTTTTTCCTTTCTAAAAATTTTTTATTTAAATTCTATTTAGTTAACATATAGTGTAATATTAGTTTCAGGAGTAGAATTTAGTGATTCATTATTTACACATAATACCCAGTGCTTATCATAACAAGTGCCTTCCTTGATACCCACCATCTATTTAGCCCACCCCCTACCCACTTCCCTCCAACAACCTTAGTTTGTTCCCTATCATTAAGAGTCTCATGATTTGCCTCTTCTCTTTTATCCCTAAATATACACAATTTTTGTCAGTCAAACCTCAGTAAAGCTGGAAAAAAGGAAAACTATATGCCCCTTGCCTTATCTCTCTAGTTTTACCTCTTCTTGCCCTTTCTCCATTCTATCTTGAGCTCTATTTTCACTTCATATCACTTCATAGGTTTCTCCTCCTCCCTTATTTCTGGGATTCCTGCCACTTACTTATTCCTAGACCATACATCCCATCACTACCTTCTTCACTTGGTCAACTCCTATTCATCCCTCAAGCCCCAGATCATGTTACTTCCTGGAAGCCTCCTCCTCTTATATATTCCAAAAGCATCTTACCCTCACTCTCATCTCCTATATTTACATAGACTATATGCATTCCACATTTGTCTCATTCCCTATTGGCCTGCCAAGTCCCTGGAAAACATTATGTATTTAATAAACGTTCGCTAACTCAAAGTCTGAACTTGGGATCCTTTTCTTCCTATATAATAGTTACTAAATCCTATGCAAGTTACCTAACTACATCGAAATTCCAGTATCCTTTTAGTAAAACAGGATAATAACACCTATCTCACAAGGTTACACTGAAGGTTAAAGAGCTCACATACGCAGAACACTTGGCACAGAGCTTGACATGGATAATGATCCTATTGTTCTCCAAACTGATGACCCAAGGGTCAGTTCTGGCCTGGTAGATGTATTTCATTAAGCTCAAACTGTTATTTAACTTTGAATGGTTTCATATAAAAGCTTGAAGTTTTACTTTATTATGAAACAAGTCTAAGAGCTGACAGCCCTGGGTCTGTATTTCTCATGTGACATTCAGCCAGGGCCAATAAAACACCGCCCCTTCCTGAACAAAACACAGGGTTCAGTTTGCCACAGGCCTCACTAATCCTTATGATCTTATCCCTGACCTGCTTCTCAGCTTAAGATCATCTGTGCATAAGACCTTTTCAGCACAAAATTATGGAAAACACTTTGAGATGAAAAATACTAGCACACATGTACAAGATTATACCTTGTATACTGGAATTCAATGCAACTGGCTCTCTTTCTCCAGATGGTATACATGTTTAAGCTGCAGTAAATTTATAAACATTTTCAGCTATAGAAAAATTCTCTGATTCTAACCTGGGGGAGGGGGGTCAGCATTATCAACTCAAGCAGAGCAAGGGACAATGTTCCTTTTGTTTCAGAAACAGACTGTATGAACTTAGAGAAATGAACCTGGAGAGTGCTTCTTTGAAAACAATTTCCAAACCAGCTTCCACAGGTGGTGCTGACTGGCAAGCTGACCTTGCATAGCCCAGGGGAGCTGGCCTTTGCTCAATTTCTTAAAAGAAAGATGTCAGGCCCAGTGAGCCCCAAGGGGGAGATCAGTGTTCCTCCTTGCACTTGCCATCAGCAGCGAGTGGCATTTCTTCAAATCATCCAGGCATCCTGTTGTGTGGGGTGGGGGTGAGGGGTGCCCCAGCCTAGCAGCCCACAGAGCCTCTGATTGTGGCATCTCCTTCTGAAAGTCCTGGGACGCTGGTGTTCCATACCATATGAAGGGTGCTTCCCATGTGGTCTCTGATGTTTGGTTTTGTTGTGTCTCTTCACAGAGTACAGAAACCTGTGTGAGCAGCCTGATCTCAGCTTCTCTGCAGATCAAACTATACCCAGCATGCTTCAGTAACAAGCTCAAAATTCAGGATTGCTGGTCAACGCTAATTCTGACTCTGATCCTAATTTATGATTTGACCAAGGGCTAATCAAGGGGTTTTTATGAATCCCCTTTCTCTTTGAGGTTTTGGACAATTCCTGAGTTAAAATACATGATTCACATACACGCAAATGTATGCACATAAGAGGGTTTATAAACACACGCACTATAAAATCATGCTTTAGCTATAATCTAGGTGAATGTAAGGATTAGGAAGCACAGTGGCCTTGAAAAAAGCAATGGATGTATTTGATAATATTTCCACCAAAAAATTAAGAAATGTATTTATCGTTCTGACCAAGTTCTAAAACTCCCTAAGTCTTGAAGAGATACTGAGGCTATCTAGAAAAAAAATCTTCTCCTTCACAGACTCATAGTTGAGGGTGCACAGAAGCATTAACTTTATAAATAAAACACATTAGATCAATAAAGAAATGTTAATAATAAGAATGAATCTAATTTATTCTAAAGACTTCAAAATATTTCCTAAAGAATGCGAGTGAAATGTCTTTGTCCACTAATCTCTAATGCTTCTTGGAATATAGTACCCCACTCCCCTCTCATCGCTCCCAAACAAAGACACATTAAGGGAAGTCTTAATCTCAAAAGGGCGCAATTCCAAGTCTCCTTGTCTCCTCTGGGTTTAAAAAAACAGTTTTCTAATAGGAGCAGCATTTCAGGAGCAAAGACTTCTGGGTTTGGTGTCTACATTTTACAGTCAATAAGAAATATTGTTTATAATTTCACGGAAGGTAAAACATTTCACCAAGGGCAAACATTCATCACGCAATGAATCAACATCCAGTCACCTTTATCCCCATTCACATGCAAATAATGTCCCAATTTTCCTACTTGTCATTATATGTGACATTTAAACCGAGCTACTTTGGACCTACAACACTAGTTAACCCCAGGCAAGTTAAGATCCCAAACAAACCCCTGCTAATACATCAGGCACTCATAATCTTTTTCTTTCTTTCCTTTTAGCAAAGCCTGCCAAAAAAGTATATCAAATACTGTGTGACAAAATGCTTCAGAGTATATGCTTTACCCACGCAGAAACACACAACTTAAAATTGCTTCTTATTGGTAAGATAAGTCACAAGTCTAATGGATTTGGGATGATCTTCCAATTGGAGATTTTATTCTCTTCCCTAGAAATGTTCCCCCACTGTAAGAGAAGTAAAATTCAAGTCAGGGCAAGTGGTCTTTTCAAAACTATATCAAAGTCAAATGAAGGATTGGAATAACAACTACATAGTTGGATAAAATTTGCTTCTTTACTGTGTTTTTTAGTTGATCTTGTCCTCATTACCTTAAATAATTAAGAAACAAAATCTATCTACAAAATTAAAAGGGCTGTAAAAGACTCATCTAATTACCAAGCAAATATTTAATTCCTTTTAAAAGATGGATGGAATGCTGAAGCCCATGAAAATATATTTAGAAAAAATATATCAAGTATAGAGAAAAATATAGTGTATATACAAAGTATAGAACATATATTAAAATATCAAATATATAGGGTATATTTGAGTTAACTATAAACAAAAAATGTATTCTTAATTTTTAAAAACGGCATTAAGAAATGGAATGAGGGATGCCTGGGTGGCTCAGTGGTTGAGCGTCTGCCTTTGGCCCAGGGCATGATCCTGGGGTCTTGGGATCGAGTTCCGCATCGGGCTTCCTGCAGGGAGTCTGCTTCTCCCTCTGCCTATGTCTCTGTCTCTCTCGCTGTGTCCCTCATGGATAAATAAATAAAATCTTTAAAAAAAAAAAAAAAAAGAAATGGAATGAACAGTCTTTTCCACGTACCAATAATTTTCAGGAGCTCTCAATATATTACAATTTAAACTATTACTCAGGCTTCGTTGTCTATACTCCTCAAGTATAATTATGTCACTTGAACATTTTGCTGACTACCTTTCACTGAGCACCTTTCACTTAAAATGCCTCTATTCCATACTTTCTATAAAGATGTTTTCTGGTCATTTGATTATGCATCCTCCCTCCAGCGCCTGCTGCCCTATTTAAATCACCTGGTTTTATGTTTTTATGTCCTGGTCCTGTGCAAACAGAAAACTGTGATCTTCTGCTGCAGAAGCATATGGATATTTTTGTTGAATACATACTATTTACTCATGAACACTGCACGAGTTATTATATTCTTTTCTTTCCCAATTTGTAGGCTCTAGTTCATGGGTAGAATTATCCATTGGTCTCACGTCTTATAAAAAAGCACACAGACTAGTTATGGCTTATGTGGCACCAGTGGTGACAAAGTTTGTGATCCCACACCCTCAAGCTATTTCTCAGTTAACCACAAATCTGGTATAGCTAATTATATGGAGGGAACAACATGTGTTCATTTGTCCCTTCATGAAACCTAGGATCTTTTCTTTAGTCCAGCTACATTATTCTCTCTTTCGACAGCTTAAAAAAAAAAAAAAAACAAATATTTGAGAATCTATGAAAACCCTATTCTCAAGGGTACGAGTCTGAACAGACCTCTTTCCCTGTACACACAACAAAATTTAGCATTCAATTTAGGGCAAGTGTCATCATAGATGTTGTGCTGTTTGACGTCATCCTGAAATCCCACACAGGTCCCATTGCAAAAGACCATTTAAGCAACTTCAGGTTGCTGCAAGTCTGGCAGCAACGTTGTACTTCAGCCGCCAAGGCTCTGGGTAAACGCCATCAAATAAAATGGGATGGTGTTTTCGACACTGTAGGAAAATGGAATGTTATGATGGTGGGAAGATTTTATTATTGTTTTTATCCCCTCTATTCCAACTGGAGGGATCTAGGAGACTAGGAATATCTCTGGAATCTGAATAAAGCTTGTGAAGATTGAGTTCTGGGTTTAGAACGAAAGCTCCTCCTCTTGCCCAACCCACTTCGGGGGCCCTCCCTGCTGACCTAGGTCCTGAAAGCAAAGTCAACTCCACAGGCAAAACTAGTGCTAACGATGAAAAACTGCTTCCATGATCAGTTTCCTGACTTAGCAGGCTTGCACTCACTGGTGTAAAGTAAGGGTCTCGGAAAGAAAGAGGAATGACAGAAATCTGACCCTTCCCTGCACTCTCATCTTCGGCCAGATTTCCCCGTCACGGCTTCATTTCTCACACCAAGCAATTCCGTCCTTCCAAAGTATTCTTGAGCTTAGCCAGGGATGAAGCACAGAGCACTGCATGCAAAATATAAATCCCCTGCATGTGCACTAAATATCTCAGTCTCCTTAAAAAGGTGAGCAAATGATTATTCACGTGTCCCTCGACATAAGGATTTGCAATATCAAATAGAATGTCAAAGCAGAGAGCGTGAAATAGGTAGGAGACAGCTAAGTGTTCTTCACAGAATAATGAATACATTTGTTATGACGTCACGATGCGTTTACTTGCTAAGTTTCCTGTATCTGGGCAAGTAATAAAGATCTTCACAGAGTTGGGTACACCTAAGTGGTATGTGCTTTCTGTTTCTCTTCAACGACTTCAGTCTGGGGTGACAAAAGTGCAGATGGCAACCAGCTAACCCCTGGGATGCTGCTCACAATAGCGCTGAGCTCCTCCACTCCTAAACGGCCAAGAGAGGTGGCCCTGGGGGAAGCAGGTTTCGACCTTCAACTGAAATGTTTTACAGAATTAGCTCTGAGGTTTTGCCAGCCTCAGTTTCGGATCATTTATAGTAAGACTGGGGTTGCAGAGCTATTAGAAAGAAAAGAGAAAGTCAGTTTCTTTGCTCTCACATTGATGTCTCAATAAAACACGGCTTTGTTTTTCTTATCTGTAAAATGAAAGGGTTGGGCTGCATGACCACGGCCTTGGTGCTGGTAGACGCCTCTCAGACAGAACGTCTTTCAGGGAACATGCAAGACAGGACCTTGCGGCTTGAATGTAAAGGTCACGTCTTAAAAACGCAGTGCATGAGTCAGGTAATTTTGCCATTGAAGAAGTGACTTAATAACCTTGAGCATTGCCATGATCACATTGCCATCTAACTTGGACTTTAAAAGACTTTTGGAATCATCTAGGTTAAGTCTCCCATTTCACAGCTGAGGAATCTGAGGCCCAGAGAGGTGACATTCCTACTAATAAGGCCTTTCTTCAGGGCCTTTTCACAGCTCACATATAGAGTTAAGTGCACCAAGAAGGACAATGAGTAGCATGAGAAAAGCTGCAAACTAAAATCTTTTGTCAGCTCTTTAAAGCGAGAGGGTTTAAAAACAAATGAATTTTTTTTAATCAAGAAATAATTACAAGTGCCACATACATTCTTACAGTGGGCTGCTATCTAGCTCATTATTTTCCTACAAAGAAGAAGAAAAAACATTGTGCGATGTGTGTGTAATAACCTCATTGTTCACTTTACAGAAAACAAAAAGGAAAGTTTTAACAAAAGGTATAATTCATTATTTCCGAATCCATACGAATTAAAACAACAATAAAATAGGAAAATAAATCAAACATCTTCATGTTAGACTGTCGCTATTAGAATAAAAAACAAGTATCCTAAGAATATGACTTTCTTCTCAGCATCTTAAAACTGAATTAAGTGAAAAATAATTTTAGTAAACATATCATGAATTCAAACTCCAGTGAAACAAATAAGAATTTTACTGCAAAACTCTAAAACTTATTCAAAGTTAATAGGTAAGATGAATAGATTCTGTATTGCAAACCTCCCATCAAACACTATAAATGTAACCACAAAAGTCTTGCAACAGCATGCAGGAAAGAATACCAAAGAAAGCTCACAGCAGGGTTTTGAGACAGCTGGATGTTAATCATGTACAAAACTCTTAAAAATTTAGGATCTGAATCATCATTTTAAAACACACACACACTCTTTATAGACATTTTGAAATTTTATGATGAGAGTCTAATCATCCAACCATTAAATTTTTGAGCAAAAAATTTTAAAAAGGCAGGGAGAGGAAAAGTGTTAGAGAGTTTGCATAAGGAAATAACCAAGTTGGAGAAGCAGCCTGACATGTGGAAGTCCCAAAATCTGTTCCAAAGCATACTTCTCTCCTGAACACTGACTGTACTTTACCATGTCTAGAAGGTCCACCTTCCCAATGGGGGTGACTTGCTTGATCACACTCATTGAACACATTCACTGCAGCCAGGGTCAGCTCTAGCAACAATCCAGGGGATTGTATCATGTGCTGCTACTGCCTATTTTCATGGGAAAATGTGGGAAAGGAAATTCTTGGGGGGAATCTCCCAATGTTGGGCCTCCAAGTTTGAACCAAATAGGTTAGCTGTAAGAGCTGAGCATTGAGCAGGCTGTTCCAAGCAGAAAACTTGAGAGCTCATGTTAAAAATCAAGATTTCCCAGATGCTTTGTCCAAAAATACTCATCTATCACTGTCCGGCTATTATTAATGTCTACTGGATGTTAAAGCAGGCTTACAGAGGATTAAGGAGCCCAAACTTAGTATTACACAATTTTTAAGTTTCAACAGGAGTTCAATGAATCTTCAAAGGGATATTTGAGGAGTTGGGGAAGCAGAACAAGAGAAGCTAACATTAAATTAAAAAATACTTAATTGCTAAGCAACAAGATAAGCGTCTGAGTGATCTTCTTAAAGACAAAGTCCCCAGGTCTAACTTTGGAGGTCATGGCCCTGATAGAAAATTTTGCAAAGCCGGTGGCCATTTGGCTCAGCAACTTTTCTAGGTGATCTTCCACTTTGGTATTAAGGAAATAACATCCTAAAAGTCCATTTCTTGTATAATAAGAATACTTCCCACTGAACCTGTTTTAAAGAGGAAGAACAAAATTATACTGGTTTATTTGGGTAAATGTTTAAGTTAAATGTGTTTTTCTTTAATTTGTGAGGAAGACTTTAGCATTTTAAAAATTTATTTATTTATTTATTTATTTATTTATTTATTTATTTATTTGAGAAACAGAGAGGCAGAGACACAGGAAGAGGGAGAAGCAGGCTCCATGCAGGGAACCCGATGCAGGACTCGATCCCAGGTCTCCAGGATCACGCCCTGGGCTGAAGGTGGCACTAAACCGCTGAGCCACCTGGGCTCCCTGACTTTAGCATTTTAAACATATGTTAGGGTTCCTCCTTGAAACTTGGCTAGATTTTGCAGAGCTCTGCTTCATTTTACATTTATCATGTCTTACCATTAAGCCTTTTTAGCTGTAATATGTGTGGTCTCCACCCAACAATTCAGATTGCAAGCTCTTCTTTTCCCCATCTCTACCTTATGAAAGAACCTACAATATTCTTGGCCTTTACTATCAAGCAGCAACCTTTCCTAATAAAAATAAATCAGTAAGTAACTATCTCAACTGGAAGTTGTCCCTGTTTCTAAATGGTTATTAAAGATTACCTAATACCATAACAAAACAAAACAAACAAAAAAAGCAATGAATGGAACAATGAGAGTGTGTGAAGAAGCAATCATATGTAAAAAAAAAACAATCATGGGTACCCAAAATTGGAAATAAATGTAAAAGTAAATAATTGCAGTCAGTTCTGAAGACACAGAATACATGGAAGGAGAGAGATGAATTTGAGATTTAATTCTGGCCCTACCATTTTACAGCTTTATGACTGTGGGCAAGTCATCTCACTTTCTTCCATTTGTGAAAAGGGGATGAGGATATTCACTTGCCTCGTTAAACATTTCTAATTGTAAAAATATTCAAATACATAAAATAGGATAGTATAATGAATACTATAAACTCATCATCCAGAATCAACAACTTTCTAAATAACACACTTGCTTCACCTATTTCTTCCCTCCTGGAATATCGTAAAAGCTCCTGACATTGTAGTTTGTTTTTATCCATGTATACTTTAGCATGCCTTGATTAAAAATATGGAAACTTTCTTATAGACCCACATAAAATTAATAATTCCTTTACAATTATTATATATTAAAACTACAATTCAAATATCTTTGTCTCAAAATTTACTTTTATAGTTAGGGGGAGATAAAGATTACCTATACTTAACTTTTTAGGGTATGGGCTGCCAATCCAAACAGAATGGATGTTCAAACTGATAAATCTCTGAATAACTATTATCTCGTGATGTTCCAAGAGTGAACATATATAAATCCTTCCAAAGAAAGATGCAAAGAAAACATTCACAAGCACATTTTTCAACCCTTCTTAGTCAGAAAGAAGGTAGCTGAGAGGGAATGCAAGCCTTATGCTAGCCTCTACTATGCCCTAGAGGAAGCACAACAAGCCAGGAGGCCTCTGGTTTACAGAATTTGGAAGAGGCTGTAGCACCCCACCTTGCTCAAGGAGCCCACTAAGATGAAGATGAGTCACGGATAACTCCCCTAGGGCCCCCAGAACAGAAGCTCCATTCTTCCTGACTAGTGTGGGCATACTTTTGAAATGTACAGGAAGCCTAGGGAGAAACAGGTCTTACTGAAAATGCCATTCACACTCATAAATATATACATTGGCTGTATGGAATAAAACTTTAATATCCCTATCTTGAAAATACATGTGTTTTCATAGACTCACATACTGGATAGTGTTCAGCATTTTTAAAATTAGAAACTTCATTAATTGCTCTTTTGTATTCTGTTAATAATTCATGTAACTACAGTATGATACTTAGAATCGTAACCACCTTAGAGTTAGAAATTCTGGCTTCCCGGCATGGATTCCAACACTATAAAACTTCAAAAAAAGGTTAGAAACTGAATAACTTTCATTTGCCAAGTACTTGCAATTTATATCTCAAATAATTAACTTTGTCTCGTTTATCTTTACAGCCAGAATACAAAGCACCCTGCCTGCACAGAACTTGTCCACGTCAATGGATGTTTACATATTTGTGCTAACCACTCTATCCTACTGGGAAAAATCAGCTGGTATTTGGTCTGACACCAATAAATTAATAACCATATTTTAAACCATTGTTCTATCAAATCATCAGATAAAAAAATTTACTAATATATTTGTTTTCTATCAAGATGCATATACAAGTAACACAAAATAAATTTAACAGCACTATCCCTGAATTCTAGAAGGTCACCATCTAAAGCAGAACATACTAAAGTTGACAGTCTCATGAAGAATAAATGTGCATATAATTTACTTCATAATAGGCTATAAAAATGTTTGACATCAAGGACTGAAGCACCCCATATTTATTTGCCCAAAGATGACTTGGCCAACCTGCTCCCTTGGGCCCACATGTCGCAAAATAATGCTGCATAGCTTAAGAGAAGCCCTGCTGGGCAGAGCTAAATTTTAAACCAAGCTTGGGAGACAGGTGAACACCAACACCAACACATATCAGGCACTCATGTCTCACATTCCTAATCAAGTTTTTCAAAGAAATTCCCTGTGGCTGTGATTTATAGAATGGATGAAGAAAATGTAATTATGCTACTTTAAAACAAAATCAAATTGCCAAAGTCTATGTCTAGGCAGAAAAATATCTTTATGTAATTCCTTTGAAGCCTTTGGTGAACAAATGGAAAAATTTCAGTAGTGTAGATAAATGGACTAATGTTCCTGACATATAATAAGTTACATGTGCTATAACCATCCTGTGTCTTAGCAAGAAGCAAAGCATTTTCAGAAAGTCATTTTTTAAAACAGCATCAAAAGTGATTTTTTTCTTTGCTTTACACCATTTTTTTTTTTCAAATATCTGGTGGAAAGAGAGAGAGACAGCATATGAGCAAGCAGGTATAAATGGTAATGCTTTTCTCTGTAGTCCCCATTACCATTACTAAATGTAATTGAATGTATTAGCAGGTCTCTGTAGGAATGTGATATGCTAACACACTCTAATTTTCATTAGTTTCTCAAAACTGTCATGTGAGGAATTTAAAATATGTGCATGAGAGAAATTAATAATGACTGGTACTGAACAAAAGTATTAAACTGGCTTAAGAGAGAAAAAAAAAAAAAGAACTTGCCTATGAAAAGGAAGACACTTAAATCATCCACAGGAAAGCCTCCTGATGACGGGCCACCATTCATTTTTCTGAAACAGCTGCACTGCTAAAGAGTGATAATGAACCAAGAAGTCTTCATGTCCCCATCGTGGTGAACAACCACCCCCTTCCCTTTTTTTTTTTTTTTTCTTTCACACGGTTAGATTTAGGAGACCTAAAAATGTTGATGAGATTAAGGGCTTCTCTTTGTTTTTTCAAAATGAAAATGTCTACAAACCTGAGTGGTTCTTCACTTAGCCCGCATTTCTGTTTAAGAAGATAATCAATGAAAAAACCACCTCTGCTAAGGTGTTAATACCTGAGCATTTTGGTGAGTTGCAAGATGGCAGCCACCTTCTCGTCCTTCATCTCTTATAACTAACAAGCACATTAGGATTTAAGTAGGCTTATAGGCAGTGTTTCATTCTATCCCTGAAATGACCCCAAGGGAGATAGGTGGGTATTATCCACTGTATAGGTAGGAAAGCTGTGGTTCTGAGACATTAAGTCATACCTGCCCATGATGACATAGGTTCAACAGGGATCTGGAGCTGAAATGTGTTTACTCCATTCTGTGTAAGGTTTATGGAGAGCCTTTTATGTCCCAGACTCTATGGCCTTGAGCTGAACACAGCGGGACACCCCTCCTCCTTCCCAGACTCCCACTGTTACAGCTGTGGGATTTCCCTTCCGTTTAAGATAAGGACGGCCTGGCAGATGGAGCCCTGTTGCCTGGAGAGTCTTGTCTGGCCCCAGACAATGGTGGCTGTCCAGGGCTTGGGCTGCTCTTTGCCAGATGAACCATGGGCTTCCAGCACCCAGATTTCAACCTACTGCTCAACCACTTCTCTCTTCTCACATGGCTAGAGGATTACTGTCTAGGATGAGTATCTCTAAGCTATATTTCTCTATTCACCCAAGACAGTGTTGTGGTTGTTGTTGTTGTTGGTGGTGGTGGTGGTGTGTGTGTGTGTGTGTGTGTGTGTGTTCTTCACTTAATCCATTGTTTGGCTTGAATTAAAGGTATATTTGAAATTAATCTGCTGACCATAGCATAACATTAGGTAGCAGCAGGAGACCATGGGGCCCAGAGGTTGTTCATCAAGAATTTACATCATACTGTGAACAATAGTATTTAATTTTTTTAATAATACTTAATATTTGGTAGTGGTCTGCCATATGACTGATACTTTCTGAGGATTATTAGGTATAGAAAATTTAAATAGCTTGAGAAGCTAGATCTTCACCCGGGTCTATCAGACCCTAGAGCCCAAACAACCACTGGGCAGCATCACCCTCAGCCACCATGTCAAGCCTTGGCCATAAAAGTAAACAAAATTGATAAAAAGTGAGAGACACAGGAATATCATGACAAGGTATCTTATTTTTTTTTATAATCTAGGCCAGCTGACATTAAAAAAATGAGAGCATTTTGTAATTTCATTCCTATAGTTTCCATGCAAGTATCTTGACCACATCCTCATACCAATGAAGAACTCAGGAGATATTCTAATTTTTCAACTTTTGATGATAGATATCAAATTTCTCAAGTCTTGATTTTAAAGATGTCGTCTCTATTTGCTTAAAACATAACCAAAAGCATCCTGAAGAGGCACATTTCTTGGTGTTCAAGGGAGTTAAATCTTACTTTTTATTATAAACATTTTCTTACATTCTCATAACTCCTCGGCTTTTCTAGATACACCCATCATGCTATCCTCTTCTCAGAATACCCAGAGCACAGATGCAGCCACCTGCTGGGCACCTTACCAGCCTTCTTCCTGTCTTCTAACAATGTATGGACGTGTCATTTTTCCCAACTAAACACCAAACTTCAGACAACAAAGACTTTATTCTATGCATCTGTGTGCCCAGACCTATTCCAGTGGCAGGTACATGGTAGGCAATAAAATTAGTCTTGGTTGAATTAATTACTATATGAGTAAAAGCATACATAGAATCTACTGTAATAATATTGCCAAAAATAAGTTTGTGTAACAAAGGACCCCAACCCAGTGGCTTGCAAGGTCAAACATTTATTCTCGTGCTCATAGATCTGCATAGCTGAGCAGATCTGAGTGGGCTTCAGGTTGCAGGTCAGCTGGGCTTGGCCTCAGGCAGGTTGGCTCTGCTCTGCTCCATATGTATTCATTCTAGGTCCCAGACTGAAGGGGCAGTGGCTATGTGGGCATCCTCTTTTCGTGGTAGATCATTAGTGCGTGAAAGGCAAGTCAGAGTGCAAGCACATTTAAGGCCTCTGCTTACGTTAGGTCTCTAAATACTCCACTGGTTAAGGCCAATCACATAAGCCCAAATTAATGGGGTGGGAAGCACACACCACCCACAGGGAGTGCAGCTGGGTCAGCAGTGGGGGGTGGGGAGGGCACAGGGTGGGTTTATTTGCTAACAATCTTCAAAACCATCACAACTATAAAATAATCTCAAAGTCAAAATGGATTGAAGCAGAATTAAGACTAAAAGTTTAGGAGCTGCAACTAGAAATTACTTTATAAGAATATAAGGACATCAAAGTAGGTTCCATCCTAGTTCAAATTCCAACCTCACACCTCACTTTTCTCATATGTAAAACCAAGGATATGAATAGGTCCTACTTCACAAAATTGTTAGGAAGACTGATAAAATAATCTACATAAAATGTGCTAGCATAGTATCCCAAACACCAAGAAATACCCATTTTTGGTACATTTTAACACACATTTGATAAATGTTCAGATGATGATGGTGGTGGTGGTATTAATGGAGTGAGGAGGAGAATGGTGACAATCACAAAAAAATTCAGTTATTCCTTAATGAACTACATTTAAATTTCAACAATTTAGGATATTTATACAAACCAACCAAACATAACTATGTACATGGTTGTCTTTGCCAAAATTCTCAATATAATACGTGGGGAGTACTGTAAAATATTTTGGCTCCTAAATTAGTTCTGTGTGTCTCTCCATTTGGCTACTCCCACTCTATTTCTGAGCTGCCTTCTTTCCAAGGTCCTATGCATCCCGCTGTGGGGTTTAGCTCCTTTTCTTTATTTTATCCTTTTTTTATTTCATACTCATTCAATTTACTACATGAAACCATTTCTCTCACTTTCCTTTTCATATCTTTCCTACATAACCTCCCCTCTGGCAAAGCTAAAAAGATGCCAAACTTATTTTTTCTACATTTACTTCTATTTAGAATTAATTCAACAATATCATATTTGTATCATGTGGTAGAAGACCTAAGTCTAGTTAGGAAAGAAATCCATCTTCTTAAAATACATCTAACCAAGGGGCGCCTGGTTAAGCTTCTGACTCTTGATAGCTCAGGTTGAGATTCTCTCTATCCCCCGCTCCTCTTTTTTTTTTTTTAAAGATTTTATTTATTTATTCATGAGACAGAGAGAGAGGCAGAGACATAGAGGGAGAAGCAGACTCCTCACAGAGAGTCCAATGTGGGACTCGATCCCTGGACCCCGGGATCATGCCCTGAGTCAAAGGCAGATGCTTAACCACTAAGCCACCCAGGCATCCCTCCCCCACTCACTTTCAAAAAAAAATACTTATAATCCAATAGACGAGATAAAACTTCAGTGATTCCAAAAAATGAAAGAATGGAAATGCAGTATATCCACACAATGGAATATTAGTGAGCTATATATAGAGGAATGAAATACTGATTTAGACTACGACATAGATAGCCCTTGAAAACATTATGCCAAGTGAAAGAAACACATCATAAAAAAACATATATTGATCTAAAAGACCCTTCTAGTCAATGTCTAGAATAGGCAAATCTCAGAGAGAAAAAGTAGAACAGTAGTTGCCAAGCACTGACAGGGATGGGAGTTGGGGAGAAAGGGGAGTGACTGCTAATAGACACAGGGTTTATTTATGAGGTGATAAAAATGTGCCAGGATTGATTGTGATGGTGGTTACACAACTCTGGATATACTAATAATTATTGAACTGTATAGTTTAAATGTTTGAATTGTACGGTATGGATTAGAACTTAAACTTTCTTTAAGAAGGAAAATGGACACAGTTTTTTGCACACACAAAAAAGAAAATTCGTGAAAGGAATGGAGGAATTAGAATAAAAAGCAGATCTTGCTGTAAGGCTATAAAAAAATCATTATCTGAAAATTGTTAATTATATATAAATTGCCAGATCAAGTTCAGTGCTTTGCATAGAGGCCTTGCATGTTGGCCTCCAGGGGAAATTATTTCCACACCAATACCAGTATTTTCCTTTTCTTGGGAAAATAGCAGTTGTCAGCCTATGGGGGGGTATATGCTTCCTCCCTAAGGCTACCTCCACAAAATGCCAGATTGCACTATGTGAGCAGAAGATGTCCCCAGTCACTCCCACTCCATTCAGCAACCAGCAAAGCTAATAATGTCGCTGGCTATTTTGCCCTGGGTGACAAAGGAATAAGAAACTATAGGCCTGAGGCCAGGAAACCTCACAGAGAAGTGATAGCGGATGGTGCCAGCTGGAATTGCCCATCTTTTCAAACCAAGTAGCATGTAACTCTGGTGAAAGTCTATCTACAATAATTACCACAGTTTTATTTATTTTTTTTAAGGTTTTATTTATTTATTTATTTATTTATTTATTTATTTATTTATTTGAGACACAGAGAGAGGCAGAGACATAGGCAGAGGGAGAAGCAGGCTCCCTGCCAGGATCCCGGCGCAGGACCCCAAGATCATGACCTGAGCAGAAGGCAGACACACAACCACTGAGCCACCCAGGTACCCCTTAATTACCACAGTTTTAAAGTAAGCAATAGGGCACTTTGCCTCAAAAATGCTGTATTTGGCACTTTTTGGAAGAACCTTCATGTAGCCTTAATAAGATGGATGCTTATTTTTCTTAAGGATTTATTTACTTAGAAAGAGAGCATGAACCAGTGTGAGTGGGGGGAGCGGCAGAAGGGAGAGGGGGAGAGAGAGAGAGCATCTCAAGCTGACTCTGCACTGAGCACAGAGCCCAACAAGGGGCTTGCCCACCACCCCAAGATCGTGACCCCAGCTGAAATCAAGAGTCCAACGCTGACTAACTGAGCCACTCAGGCACCCCAAGATGGTCTCTTTTTGTATATTTTTTTATTGGAGTTCAATTTGCCAACATATAGCATAACACCCAGTGCTCATCCTGTCAAGTGCCCCCTTAGTGCCCATCACCCTATCCCCCCACCCACCTCCTCTTCCACTACCCCTTGTTCGTTTCCCAGAGTTAGGAGTCTCTCATGTTCTGTCCCCCTTACTGATATTTCCCACTCATTTTCTCTCCTTTCCCCTTTAATCCCTTTCACTATTTTTTATATTTCCCAAATGAATAAAACCATCTAATGATTGTCCTTCTCCGGTTGACTTACTTCACTCAGCATAATACCCTCCAGTACCATCCATGTCGAAGCAAATGGTGGATATTCGTCGTTTCTAATGGCTAATATTCCATTGTATACATAGACCACAGCTTCTTTATCCATTCTTCTGTCAATGAACACCGAGGCTCCTTCCACAGTTTGGCTATTGTGGACATTGCTGCTATAAACATTGGGATGCAGATGTCTTTCACTGCATCTGAATCTTTGGGGTAAATCCCCAGCAGTGCAATTGCTGGGTCGTAGGGCAGCTCTATTTTTAACTCTTGAGGAACCTCCACACAGTTTTCCAGAGTGGCTGCACCAGTTCACATTCCCACCAACAGTGCAAGAGGGTTCCCCTTTCTCCACATCCTCTCCAACATTTGTGGTTTCCTGTCCTGTTAATTCCTGTCTTGTAAATTTCACTGGTGTGAGGTGGTATCTCGTAAGATGGTCTCTTTCAAAAAGGGCATCATAAAACCAGGAGTTCCTGTACTTTTGTCATTTCATTCAATTTCCTGCTTCATCCAAGGGTTACATATGAACACTGGGTTTTTATTCTTTTCATTCCACAGTACCTGTGGTGTAGAAAGTACTTACTAGGTATTAGAAGAATGAAGGAGGAGGAAGGTTAAAATGGTGGGATAGGAAGAGTGTAAAAGACGGAAGAATTTATGTTAACTATAAGACATTTTAATTAGTATTAAACATGCTATTAAAATTTTAAAGCATGATGGTCCCATAGGGGAACTAATCTAATATCTGTCACAGCATCCATTTGCAAAGAATATTATTTCTAGGCCTATTATTTTTAAAACAACTTTAGCCATTCACACACTTGCAAATTCTATTACTCAGTACCAAGTGAGAAGTGAACAACTAGCCCAAAACAGTCTGTTGAAACTGGACACTTGCCACACCTGCAGTCTGAATCCTCCTGACCCTTTGATTCCTCTTTTATAATGAATAGGTAGTAAATTGAACACCAATAAAAAAAAAAAAATAAAACTGGGAAAAAAAAATAGGTAGAAAACGGGGGCAATTTTACCTTAAGAAAACCCCAGGATCATGATTCACTAAAAACCCTTCAGT
Source organism: Canis aureus (assembly GCF_053574225.1). Taxonomy (NCBI): domain Eukaryota; kingdom Metazoa; phylum Chordata; class Mammalia; order Carnivora; family Canidae; genus Canis; species Canis aureus. The sequence goes on along the minus strand of NC_135611.1, from coordinate 39,130,621 downwards.
GGATGGGACTTGGACATTGGTATTTCAGAGCACATCATTGCTCATGGTAAAAATGGAGGAATAGAGAGGAGATTCTTGATGTACCCCCATGAAGAAACCATGTAGTCAGAAACAGGGATAACAGTCCACACAAAGCAAAAGTAGAAAACACCAGGATACAGAGCAAATGCTAACAACTGTCATTATCATGATGAACACCATAGTTCATGTTGGCTCTGACCATCAAAAAATATGGGATCATATGTTGCCCCTGTCCTAGATATACTTTTACTACTCTTCACTACTATTCACTTTAAAATCAACTGGAACCTCAAACCTTCCTCATACTTGCTGCTAAATTATATCCTCTGTCTTGCACATATATGACTGGTTTTAATAAACTAAATGCAAGGCTTTTCATCTATTCCCATTAAATTTCATCCTATTGGACTTCCTTGTCATTCTACCCCTTTGAGACCCAATTAGAGTCCGATTTTGCCTTTCATCACATTAATATTTTCCCTAGTTTCATATTCAGGAATATGATCATCACCCATATCTTTATCTTCACCCAAGAAATTTATAAAATGAAAAACATGAGAAGCAGAGGCAAAAGCTCTGTGACATTCCACTGGAGAATGCACTCCAGAATGTCATCAATAGAATAATGAGCACCATTGAGTATGTCATTCAATCATTAATGAACCCAATCAAAGATGTTATCAGTTTTCCACCTATTCTCCAAAGAGAGTTCTGAGTTCTATGGGCTACAGGGGGCCAGAGAGCAAAGGGAGGGTGCTCTCTCCTTTCCCTAAGCCAACTCTGTCTTTCTTCTCTTTTTCTTGCATATTGCATTTTCTCATGATCTTCTGTTTGAAAAAAAAAATCTTCCATGTTCAAATGAACCTTTGAAAATCAATGATTTAGATCAAATTTCTCTATTTCCTATAAGTACATCATGAGATCCTTTGACAAACATCTTTTGAAATTCAGATAGATTGTACTGACCTTCCCTCACTAGCATTCCTGTAATCCTACCATAAAAGCAAATAATCTTAGCAAATCCGTGTTCATTCCTAATCATCCACTGCTTTTCCTTTTCCTTTTTCAATTCTCAAAATACGTTTGTTTAAGAAACTATCTTATAGTGGGCTGGAAGGAGAGCTAAGCTTATTATTCTTGAAAATGAGTGCCATACTCGCTAAATGACAGAACTTTAGAAATTATCACTTTTCCCCACAAATCCTTAGAAATGATCAATAATGGTCTATAAATTGGATTTACATTTGTTCTGTATGTTAAAGTGTAATTAATTCATACCAAGGAATTAGAGTCATTTAAAGGAACCAAAAGCTCTCTTCTAAACTTATATTTGGAACTTTTTTCTCCCTTACCTAAGGTTTGTGAGTAGATTCAAGAAATTCTATCGACATTCAGGAAACAAACAACAAGCAAGTCTATCAGCAATATCTCCTGGTCCTCAATATTTTCCTTCATAAAGAACTGTATGTTTTCACCGACTACACGTATTTTTTCTAGGCTTCTCATTTAGTATTCAGCAACTATTTTGAACAAATCCTAGACATTAGGATATGGTGGCTACTACTATTAACCCTTCTGCACTTATCAAAGATGTAGAACAATGACCTGGTGGCAAGGGACATCTGTACAGAAAAGAAGTAAAACAGATGAATGTGGATAGTGGCTTTAAAACTCTAATAAAATTTCATTTTTGCCAATAGCTTGCTTTCATTTGAGCCAAATTTCATTCAGGTATGAGGCTGGCAATACTTTAGGCTGTCATCCAAATACAAAGAAATTTTCACGCAGATTTACTAGATAGCACTGCAAAAATCTAGACTGGGCATCATAAAGAGCACAGGAAAAAGGAAGGATAATTATGTAAAGCCAACATTTGAATGCATTGTGTGTGGCTGGCAGGCTTCTCCTGACTCACATTAATATTCACATCGGGCACTGTTTAATGATGCCATTCAGAATGGGGATATGGAGCAGGAAGAGGTATAGAGGCAATCAAAAAATAATTTATTGCAATAGAAATATTCCTCCTTTTGAAGCATCATTTTAAAAAGAGGCATTTTTCCCTGTCCCTAATTTTACTAAAAAGATTCTCTTCCCTGTCAAACCCCCAAGGATTCTTTATGAGAAATATAAATTGGTATGATAAAAAATTCCTACACAAAATGTATATCACTCAGGTGACATACTACACAGATCCTTTCAAATCATCAAACCGTGTTAAACATAAGCAAGAGCCTTTGGTTGGTCATAAGGTGCATTTCTAAATGTTGTCATCCAGTTTATCCAGGTAACTTTTGAAGGCTAAAAGAAAAAGAAATCCCCCTGCTATTTTCTGTACTCCAAATCAGTCCAATATTGATAATTAAAATTACATCCAGGAATGAAAAATCTTTAGGTTATTTCCAACATTAAATTTCAAGTTGAAGTCTCTCCTCCTCAGGTAAATATTTCCTGACCGTTCTAAGTCCATTGCCTTTATACCATTAGTAAAAGGAAGAAGTTCCATACATAACTTAAAATGCCTTTAGTAGAAATCCAGAGAAGGAAGAGGAAGACCAAATGGAATTACAACAAAACAAGAACAGCAACTCACATTTTTCAGTGCAAGTTATGTACCAAACCCTCTGCTAAGTGCTTTACATGCATTATTTTTTTTTTTTATTCCCCCAAAGGACTTTATGAGGTAGGTGCCATTATTATTCCTGTTCTAAAAATCTGGAAACTGAAAGGGCAATTTTCCAAGGTTAGATAGCTTATCTAAAATGCATAAAAGCAACACTAATTTAAAAAGCTAAATCTATGTCAGAATAATTAATAAGGAGGTGGGACAATTATGAATGAAAATCCTCAGAAGACATCCAGTAACTCTTGGTTGAGTAGAAATACTTCCAGGGCACCTGGGTGGCTCAGTGGTTGAGCATCTGCCTCTGGCTCAGGTCGTGATCCCAGGGTCCTGGGATCAAGTGTGACTTCAGACTCCCTATGGGGAGCCTGCTTCTCCTCCTGCCTGTGTCTCTGCCTCTCTCTGTGTGTCTCTTATGAATAAATAAATAAATAAAATCTTTAAAAAGGAAAATACTTCCTAGAATAAAAAGAAGCAATTGAAATTTGAGAGGCTGGATAGTACCTCTATCAATAGGAAGATATTGGACTACAAGTAACAAAACAATTGCAGTAGCTTCAGTAAACATGGGTTTCATTTTCTTAAATGTAGGAAAACATCTTGAGAGAGTTGGTTGCTGATATTGTTCAATGTTAAGGCCAATGACAGTGCAGTCCTCTTGGCTATCTCCCTGTGGTAACAATAGAGCTGCTGCAACTCCAGCCATCACATCACAAAGAGGGTGCTGTTAAATATGTCTGAAAGCGAAAGATTTCCCAAAACCGCTACCGTTTTCCTAGTCAGAAGACTTCAGGTCTCAGGTCAGAGCTAAGTCACATGGTTACTTTTAACTGTAAAACAGGCTAGGGAATATAAACAGGGTTGTGGTGAATGGTTTGACCATTTGTGACCATCTGGAGCTGAGTACCCTGCTGCCTGTAACTGAAGTGGGGTTCCATGAGCAAGTTGGGACCGGATTTGGGGTCCCTTTGGTTGGTCACCATGCCTTAGGGAATATGCAAATGTTTTTAGTAAAGAACCAAGAGTAAACATTTCAAACTTTGAAGGCCACATATAATCTTTGCCACGTGTCCATCTTCGTTTTTGTTTTTTAAATCTAAAAATCAGCTATGAGCAAGGCTGTAGTTTGTCAGAGGTTTGGGATAAGGCTCCGTATACGAAGAAACTCTAAGTAGGTAAGGCTGTTTATGTGTCTTAACATTTACCTCTATGTTTAGTTTTATTTTCTCATAAGAATTAAGACTGGGGGAATCCCTGGGTGGCTCAGTGGTAATTTAGCGCCTGCCTTTGGCCCAGCGCGTGATCCTGGAGTCCCGGGATCAAGTCCCACATCAGGCTCCCTGCATGGAGCCTGCTTCTCCCTCTGCCTGTGTCTCTGCCTCTCTCTCTGTGTGTCTTTCATGAATAAATAAATAAATAAAATCTTAAAAAAAAACTGAAAAAAAAAAAAGAATTAAGACTGGGAGTTAGGGAAAACAGATTCTCAGACTAATAAATAATTTAATAAATAAATCTCTTAATTAATCACTAAGGCAAGTTATTTCAATAACTCCCCTATTAAATTTAGTTCTTTCAGCCAGGCTGAGTGAAAGGAAAGTTCTTTCTGCAGAGTGAAAGAAAGGATAATTTGATGAGCCACAAGCCCCTTTCAGCTCTAATACTGAGTGATTTGAACCTCAGGAAAGCATAGACAGGAAAACAGCAGCACTTATGGGAATGACTAAAAGCCCAAACAGTGGCCACACTGCATCCTTGGCAACCACAGAGTATCAGCGACTTGAGCCTATAGTCCTAGGAAATGCCTAGTCCTGGGCAGGAGGGGTAGTCAACAACAGTCATGTGGACCCTCCAGCCCTCACCTAAAAGCCTCGCCAATGGAATAACTGGTCTGGAAAGAAGTTACCCACCTCTCTTGGTCTCCCTACTTGATCTTCACTCTAATTGTCCTTCAATACCACCCCACCCCCGTCGCCACAATGACTAGATGTCCAGCCAGAGGAGAACTGCCCTAAACAGGCAGTTTTTAATTAAAACAACAAACCAACAAACAAAACCCCCAAAACCTAATTAGTTAAAAAAATCCAGCTCTTCTTGAATTCTTTCCATAATCTTCTCCGTTTGCTTTAACATAAATATAATGTTTTTAATTACTTCACATTAAGCAAAACTGATGCTCCAGGAAGATGAGCCATGGTTCCCGTGGCCTGTGTTCCCAGAGAACTTCCATGCATACTGGGGGGGTGGGGGGTGGGGAGGCATGCACAGCCCAGCCAGGACTCACTGCTGGGCCTGCTGGCCAAGCTCCACATTTAGGTTTCTTAAGAGCCTAACTGGGTTTAGACTTTCTCCCTTTGATTTCAGAATTATAGAAATTTGGAATGTAAAATAAGTATACTCAGGAAAGAAATACAATAAAAAACAAATGTATATGCCCTTGGTTAAATTATAGTCTAATTGAAACATCTTAACTGGCATTGACCATTTGCCAATTCTTCATTTCTTTAATGTGTTCAATCTTACTTAAATTTAATGGCCCTTTGAGATCTTAAATTTTCAGATACACTGGGCATAGCGCAGTTAGAGTTACAATGAGCATAAGCTTATTTTTTCACAATATGCTCTGTTTTGAGGAAGAACTATTCCAAGTAGCTGCTGAGTTATTTTATTTTCTTCATTGAAAAATGTTCTAACAGAAAAATATATCATGGAAATGGCAAAGATAATACCAGATTATTCTCTCTACCCTGTTTCTTCCTATTCCACCTTTTACAATGCTAATTTAATATTTGCTACAGTTCAATAGCATAGCAGATGTCCTCAAACATGGGCAAATGATTTTTGTGTCAAAGTCCTTCAGTATTCAAATGATTTTTAACATTAATTTGTCCTATGTGGCTAACTATTCATTAATCCTATTGTGTTTGAGGACTTATTGGAATAAGCAATAAGAGTAGTAGGCATGTTCTGGAGTCTATGTAATTCATAAGGACCCCTCTTGATTGCATCCTGACCCCTCTCTCTACATCCACACACACAGCTGTCATGTTTGTAAACCATAAGCTCACAAACCTGGGCAACTAATTAAACCCGACCAGGCTGTCCACTCAAGAATGTGAGATTGTGACCAAGTGATCATATTCATTTCTAGGTTAGTCTCCCAAACAAGAGATGTTACTGGGTCACTTTCCTGCTATATGGCCTCAGATGTGAAGAAAGCCAATCTACACCAGGGAGGGGAAAGAGAAAAACATTCCTGGTGCCTTCAACAATTCACTTTTCCTTATTTCTTGGATAAAGATTTAAAAATCTTTCCCTAGGACTCCTTATCTCCAGCCTCCCCCCCCCCCCCCCCCCGCTTTAAACCCAAGTACATAAGAAACCTATTTCAGTAGCCTGGAATATAATATCCTGTGTGATGACTCTTGATCCATCTTTACAGCCTTTTTGCTAATGGGCTCCCCCCGAACATACACAGACCCACAAACACATGCAAACACAGAAATATACATGGTTCCTTCTTCTAACTTTGTATCCCCTTGAATTCCCCACTCACACACATAGTCCCAATGTCCAAATCTTACCCATCTTTAACAAAGTGTACTCGTTGTCTTCACGTCAGGACACACATGGGAAATGATGCTATTTGCACGGCCCATGAGGCGAACAGAGCCACTGGTGACCTCTGGCTGGCCACTTCCCCCAGCCAGCTGATGGCTAAGAGGATGGTGGCTTAGTTCAGCAGCATCCTATCCCCAGCACGCCAGTAAGGAATCCCCGCTGTAGGAACACAGTCTCCTTCATGGAGCCTCTCTGGGTCCTGCTGGAAGAACCTTATGGCTCCTACGACATTTAATACTTCTGCCTTGAAGCTGAATTAATTATGCCTGTGTCTCATTTCCCCCATACTGTGAATTCCTTGCAGGTGGAATTCCTGCCCAGGCTTTGCCCATAATTTGTGCAGAGGAAATCCTGTGAACTGTGCTCTTCGTTCTGAGAGCAGAGCTAAGTAGAGAAGTGGTCAAAGTTGGTGGCAAAGGTGTCCTACAGGGGGAAGGCTCAGGCTGGAATTTGGGGGGCATTACATGGGCAGAAGGGCCTGAAAGACACAGACAAGGGAAAGAGCAAGCGAACGGTGCAGGATGGTGCTCTGATTTGCTTAAGTGGAAGAAGGAAGGAATGAGATCCATGGGGCTGCCTGGAGAAGAGGAAGACCTGCGCCCTTGCTCTTCGCAGTCAGGGTTATAATGGTTCCAAGGACGAAACACCCATATTCCACTGATTTTGATGAAATGCTTTATACGTCATATACAATCTGTAACAGCTCAAATGGTAATAATGTATCACTAGACCATTACCAGCAAACAACACAGTTGAAGCTTCCCTCTGTCTACTAGGACTCCACCAGTCCTTGTGTAATAGATTTACCAGGCACATCTGCAGGGACCCATGGACCCCTAAGGACCTGGGCGTCAGTCATTTAAGGGTGATCGCCACTAGACGGCATCTTCCTTTGTCAGGCAGCCAAACTCCACTGTGGAAGGAAGGCCTCTGTAGACACAGGGTCACAATGACTCTGTGAGTGTTGAGTCCAAACACTCTTGAGACCCCCTTCTACATCCCGATGCTGCCAACAGGCTTCTCCTGACCATTGGCTGTTGTTTCTCAAGAAGTTCTGAAGTGGCAATTCTCACTCTTAGAAATCACAGTTAAGCATAAATGGTACAAATGCCCCCCTCCGGTTCATTTATTTAGAGACAGTGATCAAGGATCTCTTCTTGAATTAATTTTTGATTTTGGGAATAGCAAGGAACATCTTAACTATCTCCTTAGGAGTAAAACATGTGCCATGTACAGAGGTCAGGAAAGTTTCTCTCCAAATCAAAGTGTGTGCTTCTTTTCCATCAGGCTATCAGAACTGAATAACTCCGTGCATTTCCTTTTTTAGCCTGGCTCCTAGGAAGTTCAGATATAAACTCAGCATTCATTGAAGTACTTCATTTCAAGTCCATGGTGTTACCCTATCATTTCTTTTTTCACTTTAGATTTCCTATTTCTTTTGAATAAGGATGGAGAGGGTGTTATTTCTGAATGGTTTGAAAGTCTATCTCTCATTTTATTATTCTTCCTGCTAAGACTTTCAACTTCCCAGGTAGAGACACATTCTCCTCAAAAGATGAAGTAACTTAAAAACATCAGTGAACCATCAGAATGTACCAAAGGGACACAATCCTACAAAGAGATGAATCCCATAGGCAGATATGTGTTGTTCAAATGACCTAGTAAGAAATGCAATGCTTCTAAAAACAAGCTTGGATGGTTTCTTTAAATATCCTTTCTATACTCAGGAGATGGCCAGGTACTCTGGGGCGGGGGGGGGGGGGGGGGGGGCGGTGACCCACCTTGGCCAAGGGAGTAACGGGTTCCAAGCTTCAGGAGAAACTAAGGCTGACCAGATAATGGGCTCTTATTAAGGACTGAGCCTTAGCAGAACCCATTGTCTCCTCACACCTGGCTGTTTGGGGTGGACCATCTCCCTGAGTCTCTGACCTCACCTTACTTGGTGTGTTCAGTTTCCAATAATTTGCTTTACATTGACTTCTGATATCTTAGCCACTGATTTCAAAACTCTTGTAGGTCTGGCTGGCTTCCGAGCTGGCTACCCAGCCTATGCCCAGCCTATGCCCAGAGCTCCACAGCCCCGCCTCCCACCACTGGGTCTAAAGTGTTACCAGGTGTCCCTCCCGGGGCGCCCCCAGCACTCAGCTATTTCTCCACCTTCAGGCTTAAACCAAGGCCAGTTTCTCTTCTCATTCTACCTTCAGCTAGACTTGGAGGTCACAGCACTTCGGCTGTATCTTCTCGATCTGTGTGCTCCTAACATCCAGCAGTTCCCAGCATATTCAGAGCACTCAGATGTCTCTGTTATATCAGTTTCCTTACCTATAAAACAGAGATGGTAGGACTATAGTGAGGACTAAATCAGTTAAAATGTCAAAAGTGTCCTGGCATATTCTAAGCATTCAATAAAACTAAACCATTATTAGGGACTCAATAAATGTTGAATGAAAGACGCAATAAATATAGATATAATGACAAAATCAGTATTGAAAGTTAAATGATAGGACACCTGGGTGGCTCAGTGGTTGAACATCTGCCTTTGGCTCAGGCCGTGATCCCGGGATCCCCGGGATCAAGTCCCGCATTAGGCTCCCCATGGGGAGCCTGCTTCTCCCTCTGCCTCTCTGTCTCTCTTATGAATAAATGAATGAACGAATAAATAAACAAAATCTAAAAAGGAAAAGAAAGTTAAATGACTCACTTGCCCAGTAACTTTTATCTTTTAAACATTCTCACATTGAATTTATGTCAACAAACCTGTGTGGTGGTTAAGGGATAGCAGTACTGTACTGTTATGTAAAAGGCACATGCCTGTCACAGAGAGAACTGGAATGCCACCAGAAGTGTGGACTCTATAGAAGGCAGTGGCCAAATTCCCTTTCTCCCAGCCCTGTGCTCTTTCTTAGAATCCAGGCCTGTGTGATAAGTTTTACATGTGACACAGTGGAGAAAGTGACCCCCATAAGCTAATGTAACCCAGCATTTGTTTCCAGCATCTGCCAGAGCAATTTCAATTAGCTTCCAGAATAGACACTGCCATGTAGCTGATGCAGCAATTTCCATTTAAAGCACTATGGGGCAATTTCATTTCATAAAGCTATCCCTGCAGCTTAGATTCGAGAGTATGCCACATTTGCGAAGAGGAAAATGACATAATTATGTTCTAAGTTGAGTTTATAAGTCACAAACCAATTCCAAAGGCCAATGAATCAGAAAAGTTGCTTTTCCTGGGCATCTCTGCAGTCATTTGGGAACCAGCAGCCCGTCCACCAGGGCAGAGCACACAACCTGCCTAAGAGATCCTACTCTTCATGAAGCTCTTGAGTACTTTCCACTTGCTCTTCAAGGCATACTATTAATTTTTCTTAATACCTCTTTGGGTTTCCATAAGCCTGTGCAAATCTCCCATCCAGAGGATAGCATCTTTTTGTAGCAGGTGTAAGATTCACCCAGAGAAAGACCATCTGCAAACCCCTCCTATAACAGAAAGATCGACATGTAGAGAAGAGCCTCAACCAGGCACATCCTCATAGCTGAAATTCTTGGGCAAGACACTTTTATATCTTGATTTCAACCTGCTCTGTCCAACTAGAATGTATATATGTATGTATATATGTATTATTTTTAAAAGATTTTATTTATTTGTTCCTGAGAGACACACAGAGAGAGGCAGAGACACAGGCAAAGGGAGAAGCAGGCTCCCTGCGGGGAGCCCGATGCTGGAATCGATCCCAGGACCCTGGGATCATGACCTGAGCCGAAGGCCGATGCTCAACCGTGGAGCCACCCAGGCATCCCATAGAATGTATTTATTAAGACCAGAACAAGGGGAAAAATTATCTGAACCGGAGATTACTCCCTCTCATCTGACTTATTGTGAAAAAAACAAGTGACTAGAATTAGGAAAAGTCAATGTGGCCACTGCTGCCACCTACCAGAAGGATCGTAGTGACCACAGGATCCCCAGGAAAGGAGGGAAGAGGTGGGAAGCATTTATTGAGCAACTACTATATGCCAGACCTTATGCTTCCAGTATCCTCTCATTCACTTTTCACATGGCTTCCTATTCCATCAAGGCAGATACAACTAGTTAAACTTTTACAGATGAGGATACTGAGCCTCAGAAAGGTTAAGGCAAAAGGCTAGAGATATACAGCCTACCAAGCTGTCGAGTCTGAATTTAACTCTGCCTTGCGACCAACTTCCTAGGCCCCCTCCAGCATTTTCTCTTAACAGCATAAAAGCCAAGATGAAAGTCATGACCTCTGGTCCAGAATAGTAAAGTTACAGTGAAGATATTGTTTATGTCTTTGGTATATTTCAAACTGTGGTTTAACATAATTTACTTATTAAAACAAT